>NC_056727.1:939599259-939876759 GCF_019279795.1 Protopterus annectens
TGGCAGTTTTTCCCCAACTTTCTCTTTTACTATTATGGTAATTCATTCTACCATTGTTGGTAGTTTCTTTTCTTTTTAGACTTAAAAAAAAAAGTTTTCTACCTTATTAATGCCTTATTGTCTTTTGGTAGTTTACAGGTATAATAGCTGTTAAAACTTTGGGTTTCAAAAAGTGTAAAGAATGCAAGCACAAGGTCCCTTAGTCTGATGCCCATGACTCTTGTGTATATTTTTTGAGCCCTGCACAATTGAAAGTCCCTTGCGACATTTGCAAGTCCTTTAATCCAAGTCTTTAGTAATCATAGGAAAATAAACTGATTTTGAAGGGACTTCATCCTACAACTTTTCAGAGTCACTGACTGGAGCTCAACTCTCCAAGGCAAAGAGTTGAGAAAATAATTACCAGAACCTTTTGGATCCTCTAATCCTTCATCCAATCCGACCAATGAGCCAGCCAGGAAGATCTTAAAATGGTCAGATCCATAGACAAAATCCTCAGATCCAACAGTTTCAGATACAAGGTCTGCCTCTTTGGATCCAGTTATTTCAGATTCAAAAGAACTCCCCTGCACTTGATATATGCTCTCTCCAGACACTGTCCCCTCTTGACTACCATACCCCTTTTTAGAGAGGTGCTGCCACTATAGGTCCCCTTCACTAGCCACTTCTTTCCATTCTTCCAGATGTCTTACAGAGGCAGATGTGGATAAAATGATGAGGAAGTTCCTATCAGCACAGATACAGATGGGAGTTCTCCTGGCTCCTACCCCTTTGAGTCAGGACATCATCATTAGTATTCCTCCACCCATCTTGGATCTTTCTCAGATCCATCCTTTGGCTTAGGACCCCTTGAATCTGAGCCTTCCATGATCATCTGTATCAGATATGAAGATTGTTTTATCTTCGGCTCAGCTACCTTCTCTGAGTGGACCAGCTCTGGATGTGTTGGAGCCAGATGACTCTTGGAGCCAAAGTACCATTGTCAGCTCCAAGATGCTACAGCCAACTCTGAAGCTGTCAGAGCCATCTTTCCCCATCAGGTCTTCAGCACTGAACAGCTCAAACTTCTGTCTTGGGCAGACTGCCTTAGATTCAGAGGGAGCTGATGGTCCAGAAACATGTCTTTTTGGCTGAGTCAGATTCCTTTTCCAAAGGACATTCTGCCTTTGAGGTGATAAAGAGAGTATTCACTTCTAGAGAACAAATGATTCCACTCCCCTGGGATCTGCCTTCTGGTTGTCATATGTCTTTGTGCCTTGAGCCTCATCACTCTACTCTACAGGGACAGCCAGCCCAAAGTCTCCATGCTACCCAGCAGGTTATACTTATATCTTCTGATACTTCTCCAGAGCACCCCACTGAAGAAGTCCCTAGGAAGAGAAGGTCCAAGAGAAACCACTTAGAATCCCCTCAGGAGTCAATCACAGAAGATACAAATTTTGATGAACAAGAAGTGTCCCCAAAATCACCACCTGATGATGTCTCCTTTGGAGACATTCTGGAGAACCTTAAGCAAAGGGGTGGTTGATCTACCAATAAAAGAAGCAACCCAACGCTCTGCACGTACGGAAATGCATGGCCAAACCATTGACAATATAAAACACCAATGGCCAGCATGAAGAGTACATCAAGCACTTGTAAATGCTTTCTCACTTTAGAAGGCTGGTTAGCCGAAACCGGTCTGAATAAAGTATTTCATGTAAATAATACTTGATTTTTACTTTACAAGTGCTTGATGTACTCTTCATGCTGGCCATTGGTGTTTTATATGATCTACCAATAACCCTTCACAAGAGGTAGGCATTTGGGTCTGACCCATCTATTTCCTGGGTGACTCCACCCGCCAATGAGCTCATTGATTTGATGTCTCAGGGGGCATGGAAGGAACCCAATTCTGTTGAGATGATCCCTAAGAAACCAAATAGGATTTTGACACCACCAAACGGAAAAGAGTTCTGGAGGAAAGGAGTACCAGCAGATGTCATGGTCATAGCAGTGGCCACAAAGAAAGAACTCGTGGAGCAGAATTTATCTTTTCATCCCCCTAAAAGGGACTCTAGGGCATTGGACAGATTTGAGAAGCTTGTTTATGCTTCAATGACTTTCAATGACTTTCATACTTAGATCACCAATTTATTTGGTGCACTTCACCAGACTACACAGGGATTTGACTAAAGAACTCTCCAAATCCTTCTCAGGAGCAAAAACTGCTGAGGGACAGACTTTCATTGCCTCATGGGTCTATATTAGCACAGTAAAGCACAGGTCAGTGAATGCCTGTTCACCAGCCAATAAACAGTGAATGATCATTTCTGCAAACGGTCACAACAGCATTTTTTTTCCTAGGGGAAAAAAATTGCTTGGCCATCATCATGGAATAGCCCTTTTCCCCACCTTAATGCAATTTTGGAGTTGGTATATTTAGTTAGGGGGAGTGTGGGGGGCACACTTTGACAGGTTTGTAATCCTGTCTTGTTTCTGCTTGGCCAAGCAATTTTTCCCTGGGAAAAAATTTGCTGAAGTGGCCGTTCACAGAAATGACAGTTCAATGTTCATTGAACAACGAACAGGCATTCACTGACCTGTGCTTTCACTGTGCTAATATAGACCCTTACCTCACAGTTGGCTACCTTACAGTCCATTGAAAATTTGTCTATGAGGCTCATTTCACAAGGGTGGCAGGTTCAAGCATTTCCATTAGAAGACATGCCTGGATGAACTTGTGTGATTTTGCAGAGCCCTTCATGTCCTCTTTTACCAATGCACCTTTTAATGGAAGTTCTTTGTTTGATCCTAAAGTTAAAGACACACTCTACATGTGTGAGCAAGATGGTAATACCCTGTCTGCAGTGGGTGCATGTTTTTCGACTGTGGTGGATTTGTTTAGATCAGATTTTACAAGGTCGGCCTTTTATACTCCCTCAGCCCAAGGCCATTGTCACCACAGATGCATCGCAATTCAGGTGGGGGGGGGGCACTTCTTGGGGAAGACAGTCCAAGACACCTGATCCACAGAAGAGGCCAACATGCATATCACCTTCCTTGAGATGAGAGCAGTTCTAGCACTGCAGGCTTTTCAAGACTCTCTCCCTTTAGGGACTATTGTGATTCAGGTAGACAATATGGCAGTAGTCTGGTACATCAATAAACAAGGAGGAACCAGATCTTACCCCTTTTGTCTAGACGTTCTAAGAGTGTGGCAATGGGTGAGCTCATCCAATTGATCTCTGATAGTAATGCACATTCCAGGGAAATTCAAAATGATAGCAGACAACTTGAGCAGGTCCATTCTATTGCCTTATGAGTGGTCTCTCAACAAGAAATTTGTGGAGAAGATATTCCATCAATGTGGCCAACCATGCTGCAATCTCATTATGTCTCCCCGCAACAACAAGTGCAGAAGTTTTTTGCCCTGATCCCTCCAACCTCGGGAGTCACTGAGAGATTCTCTCCTCCACAATTGACCCCCAGTCTCCTATATGCTTACTCTCCAACTCCTCTGATCCTCAAGTTTCTTCAGAAAGCATCTCGACTGAAGAGCACAGTAATCCTCATTGCCCCTTATTGGCCTCATTACATTTGGTTCTCCTTCCTTTGGCCTCATTTAGTTCATCCTCTTTGGACCCTGGATCCAATTCCAGACATTCTGTGTCACCCAACAGACATGATATACCCAGACATTTTGGGCCTAAAGTTGACCACATGGTTTCTCCAATTCCTGTGATAGCTAGACAGCTGAGGCTCTCATCCACTGTCACATTATTTTGTCTTCCCACAAAGCTTCCAGTAGGAAGATTTGCAAGACTAAATGGAAAAGATTTTTTTGGGGGACACAACAGAAAAACAGTGACCCTTTTTCAGCGCCTGTACCCACAGTTCTTGAATTTTTGGCTACTGTTTTTAAAGAAGAGGCTAGTTCCTCAATGGTTAAATTACAATTAGCTGCCATTTCTAATTTTCATGTTGGAGTTGACAATTCTACCTTCGCTTCATCATAACTCTGCAAGGCATTTATAAAAGGAACATTTTACTAGGACCTCCATTTAAATATCCTATTACATTGTGGGATTTGAACTTAGTGTTACAAGCCCTGACTCATTCATTTTTTGTATGGGCTGCAAGATGTGAATTAAAGATTTTAACTTGGAAAACTATAATTTTGATAAACGTCCTTAATTAATTTTTCATAAAATATGGGGTGTCCTTATGAACTGATCCATCTTTTCTTCCTAAGGTGGTGTCAGGATCCAACATTAATCAATCAACCTTCCAGTCTTCTTCCCAAATTTCTCAAACAAAGGGGAATACATTTTGCATTTGTTGGATGTTCACAGACAATAAAGTTTCTATCGGCATAGAACTGAAAAATTCAGAAAATCCAGAAAATCAGATCAATTATTTTTCTTCTTTTCAGAATTAAGATTGGGAAAGCCAGTTATGAAGATAATGTTAGCTAAATGGCTAACTGATTATGTCTTCTTTGACAGCACAACCACACTCCTTTGTCTTTACACGAAATATCACAACTACTATCCAAACCTAACTGCAATTCTGTGCTCAATGCAATAGTCCAGGAAACCAAGTAGTAAAACACAATTATTTTATTTCTGTATTTTACTAATTAATTTCCTGGAGTATTGCATTGAGAGCAGAATTGCAGCTACATTTGATTTTGTTTTCTTTGTCTGCTACAAATTTGGTTTACCCCTGCCAAAAACCTTGAGGGCTCATTCAACTAGATCCATGGCAACCTCTTGTGTACTTCTATCCAGGTCTTCTATGGGCAATATTTGTGCTGTGGCTACTTGGGCTAATCCTCATACTTTTTTTACTCATTACAAAGTTGATATGGTCTCTGGGGGAAGAGCAACCTTTGTCCCAACAGTATTGAGGAATACCATTTATTGGGGTCCACCCGGGGATCAGGTAGTTGGAGACTCTGTCCCACATGTTGAGGAATCAACAAAAATTGACAACATCAGATAAAGAAGTTATGTACTCACCATAACGTTCCATCTGTGTTGTCCATTTTCATTCTTCCTCCTCTTCCTCCAACCTCTACCTTTCTTGTTTATGACCTCTGGAAGAATATGAAGATACCACAGCAACCAATGTTCCTGTTTTTTTTTTTTTAGCTCCAGATAGTGGTTTCTCATACAACCATTATTATGCTTACATTATTATTTAGCTATAAAGAGCAGCAAGCAAGATCTGAAATATGGAAGGGGACTAGAGCATTATGGGTAAGATAAAAGCAGAAGTTCAAGAGTTTGCAGTATCCATGAGCTGTAAAAAGGAATCAAGTCAGATCCAAGAATCAGATCTGAACCCACATGTTGAAGAAGAATGAAAATGGACAACACAGATGGAAAGGTACGGTGAGCACATCATTTTGTTTTGTTACAACTGCTCCAATTGGCAGTTCATAGAAGCTCACCAGAGCATGTAATGGACTTCAGCATAATGCTAATTATGTGTGTTTCTAAAGACCATTTTCATCAAGCAATACAACTCTGTCATAGTGAGTAGAGAGTTGTGCTTCACTCTGGCACACAGGTTAACCCTCATCCTTCATTTTCTAAATCATTAACTAAGACACCTCATTAATTGGATTTCAAAGAAAACCTCATACACAAATAAAGAAAATGACTAACAGTTAATTTTCTAAAAGTTATAGAAATGACTGTACTGCTTCTTGAACTAAATGTTGTAGCATATCCATGCACTAGTAAATATATTTGCTTTGTTTAGCATATCCTTGTATCTGTACATATGTTTTGTTGATTTCTTATGTGATCCTATTCACCTGAGCTCTGCCTGCAAATGGCCCATTTGGGATCAGTGCACTACCCTGGTACAGAAATATCAATAAATGCATAAAGAAAAAAAAACTATACATCCTAAAATACTTAATAATGAAAAATAATAAAAAAATCATCTTTCTAAAACTCATATGAAACTTTTTGTAAAAGTATGATTTCCTTTAACATATTTAAAAGATTAGTCCATTATTGTTGCATTAAACTTTCATACAAACTTCAATCATAGACACTCCCTGGGAATTATTAATGCCTACACTAAGTATACACCATTCTGAGTGAACAGACAACACAAGCATAACTCACATCTTCTTCCTCCTAATTTTTGTTTTCCTACTGATTTTCTTACAGCCTTAAATATCAAGGGGGGTTCATGACGGTTGTTACCACAAAGTGCAGACTAAATGTACATTTAGTGTAATATTTCTCCAAGTGACTAGAAAGCACAAAAAATGTGGTAAGGATGTTCATAGGCTCATAGGTTCATAGTTAAGTACTAGGCTATCTGCCCGAGGGCATCTGTAAGCCTAGCCAGAATGTGTTGGTTTTCGCTGCCCCCTTAGATTAGTTCCATGTGCCTCTGTCCAGCAGAGCCATTAATTCCCTGTGCCTCTGTCCAGCAGAGCCACTGCAATGATCCCCGGGGTAAATTTTCTGTTTCCCATCCACTCGTTAAGGTTTCTCTTGAAGAGTGTTAGTGAGGGGCTCTGCCTAATCTAGACTGGAATCCTGTTCCAAAGCATGGGGAGTCTCTGGGACAGGAATCTATCCCGCCAGCAAGTCCTATTTATCATTGTGGTGAGGTTTAGATCCCTAGAGCGTGTGACTCTCAGGGATTTGTTTTTTTTCAGGTGGAGCATGTCCATCAATTCTGGGTTGGACATGGCCTTGTATGTCAGGCAGCGATTACCTCTGAGTAAGCGGTATGCAACCGAGTACAGCTGGAGTTTCTTCAGTCGGGCTGCATAGGGCATCTGTTTGAGGCCAGTAATCCTCTTGGTGAGGTACTTATGTGGTCTTTCCAGCTGTTGCAGGTGTCTTGTAAGGTACATCTTGAATACATATCGGGTACACTTAGTGTACACATAGTGTAGGCATTAAAGAAAACACCCTGTCTGTACACCCTGTCTGGACTATCACCTTACTGTTTTCTCACAATTAAATTGCTTTATAAATTGCTTTATAAAAACCCGAGTTGGGTCTGAGTTAGGTCACATAAATCCAAAGTTACATTACTAAATATGTTTTTTCATAGGTATGTAATTGGCCTGTCATTCTCGACCACAGAGCTAAGTGACTTCATAACACTGTCCCAAATACTTGTAAATTTTTTTCAGTATTTTTAAACACAATCCCCATCAAAAGTATTCTTGTGTTTGCAAACATTTGGATACTACCAGGAATGCTTCCAGTAGTTCCAGCTGTGGCATGAGTCCTGGCTACAGATCTTGTTTCTGACCTTTGTAAACTGATTTCTTTAATAGGTGATGTATTATCACAAACTGGACATCTTAGGTTATGACAGTTGTCTGTGCCTCTCTCCACTAACATCTGCAGAACAGAAATACATATTCTATCATTGTTTTTCACAAGGAAAGCTCCTAATTAATTAAAAGATTGCAATAAAACTTAGCTCCTTCAACCAGCTATGATTCAGGCTGTTCTTTCAGCAAAACTTCATTTAGAGCAACTTATGCTGAGACACTAAAAAGCAACTTTTAAAAACATCAAAGACTTCCTAAACCTATAAACAGCAAAGCCTATGCTCAGCAATCTCTAAAGCACTCACCAAAATCAGCATCAAACACCAGAAATATGCATACACTCAGTGGAACTCCAAGATCATAGCCCATACGCCTAGCAAACACATTACCCAGAACTCTTGTCATAGGTGACATCATTGTACGACACATAGATGCCACACTCACCTGACTAAAAATTGAGAAGATAATGGTTAGTTGCTTATCAGGAGCCAGGCTCTGCCAAGTTCTGCATGCATTCAAGTCACTGCATCACAGGTACCAGTATAATTCTATTATAGTCCGTGTGGGTGTTAATGACCTGAGACCTACTTCCCTGGACTATATGAGAAGATACATTTTTGATCTCTCTGACTATATGTCTCAGGCAGGTATGTACCTTGTATTGAGCAGCATTCTACCTTCACCAAGGATGATGTCACAATATGAATTAAAGGTGATTGACTTCAATAATTGTCTTACTTTCTGGTGTCTTTCCAAGGAGAGTCAATATTTGTCAGCATGGGAGGCCATGGTTAACAACCCATGCTGCTTTGCAAAGGATGGTCTACACCTGCCTCCTCTAGGCTTCTGAATTATTGGCTAAAACTTTATCCACCCCCTTACAGCTTTTTTAGGCAATGTCAAATTAACAAACCTACCAACATAGCACATAAAACCTAAAGGTGTTACTGATCAATGCTAGGTGCCTAAAGAAGAAACTCCTCACCATACAAGCTCTCCTCACTCTGGAGAATATAGATATTTGTGCCATTACTGAGACTTGGTTTAAATCCACAGAAAGTACTCCAACAGTGCAAGGCTTAAGTGCTTTCCACACATTTAGACCATCAGCTGCACAGACAAGGACAAAACATGGAGGGGTCTCAATCTACATTAGCAATAAGCATAACTCTAGGTTGGTTAAAAAGGATAAGGCCCTGGAATTTATTCGCATGCAAATCACCAATGACAAGATCCCATACCATATCCAAGCAAGCTACAGGTCATCCTCTATGATCCTAGAATACCATAACTCATTCCTAGACCTACTGGAGGTACTCACCATTAAACCAAATATCCTGTTCATGGGAGACTAACTGCCCCTCTGTAAACCGGGAAACATAAACTGCCTCATACTTGCAGGCACAATGATTCCTGGACTTTATTAACACACATACCCTTGAACAGATAGTGTGTACACCCACCAGAGGTTCAGGCATACGGGACCTGATACTCACCAATATGGGAGAGAGTTGCACCCTCCCAACCACCAGGGTCACGTCTTCAGCGGTAAGGTCGGACTACAAAGCTGTCTTCTTCAAAATAAAAATTAACTTGGTAACCCCAGCAAACCATTTAACAGAAGCAATTCCAAAAAACTATATTATATGAAGTGATAGTTTGCCAAAATTTAATACCCTCTTACCCTCGAGTTCACAGCAACCTATGCGGAATTGTTTACAGAGACCCTAGACCACCATATAAATGGCTTTATTGAAGCTGCTGTACCTTCTAGAAATAAGACCAAAACAAACTCTAAAAACAAACCACACTGGTGGAATCCTAACTTTAATAGGGTATATAACAAAAAGAAAAAAGTCTTGGCTAAAATCAGGAATAGCAACTCCCATAATAATAGGAGCTGTCTAATTAAAGTAAACAGGAAAGTAAGAGGACAGGGCTAATTAAGTCCAACAAGGCCAGTTATGGTCAAGGTACCCTCACAGGCTGAAGATAACCACAAGGCCTTCTACAGCCATGTCCAAAACCTCAAAGGCAGCACACATTAGTGTGTCAAACTGGTAATCAATGGTGCCACGTTCACTGAGCAGAGTGACATATTGAATTTGCTGGCTGACAAATTCAGCTCAAACATCACCTCACAACCCCCCCCACCTCCCAGCATGAAATATCTTCTAGCATACCCCCTGAACTATTAACAAGGAGCAGGTCTTGGACCTGGTGGCTCTCACTAAGGCCTAAAACACAGAATCAATGGCCCCTGACAATATCCCAGGATGCTTCCTAAATAGCTTGAAACATGCCCTATCTGGACCATTTGTGTCAGTTTTTAACTACAGCCTCAAAACAGGCTTTGTACCATGAGAATAGAGGACTGCAATGGTTATCCTACTTCTCAAGAGTAGACCATCAACCAACCCCAGAAACTACTAACCTGTTAGTCTGACTAGTTAATATGCAATTAAAGCCATGGAACAAATTATTAGGGAAATTATCAATAAAGATATGTGCAACCTTCAGACACTGGACCCAACTCAGTTTGGCTTTGTGAAGGGAAGATCATGCCTACTAAACCTGGTAGACGTCTTTGCAAAAGTCACCAAGGCAATGGATCGGATCTAGTTCTGACAGACCTTTTGAACATCTGCAAAGCAAACAGCATTATAACCATTAGATCCAACGATTTAAATTTCATTTGTAATATAAATAAGACATGTTAGTGAGACAGATATCCATCTCAAAGGATCCACATGTTCTGAAACACCCCCCAACCATGTGAACAGAGTCCATCACTAACCCTATTTAAGTCTAACCCTTGACCAATGGGAAATCAGAAATTCACCTCAGCTCTGGCCCCACCCTAACTCTGATAGACAGAGACAGTAATGCCCAAACTAATAACCCCCCAGAACCTCTAGAAACTTCTTAATTAACATACACACCTCCATACCTCTCAACTGTCCAAATTTTTGCAGAATGTCCAGATTTTTCCTTCATATTTTTGGCGTGCTTCTTGTACAATTTTTGGTTTTCTGGTAAATCACTGGGATGATTTGAGGACTGAAGTCAAAAATAATGACATACATTTGAGTTTCAGATTTCAAATCCTTCATAAAATGTATGTTAACACAAACCCTGTTACTCTAGCAACTTTCTAAGTTTATAAGAGCAATATTTAAAATTTGTCCCTATTTTGGGGCCTTTGTATCCCAATGTTGTAAGGCTTTGTCTAAATTTCTTGCTCTAAGAGACTGAGAGGTACGACCTCTCCTAATAAATGACAATGACACATAAGGACACAATTTGGTTGGGTTGGACAGCAAGCCTATAAAAGCCTTGGTGGTTGTTAGCCTAATATATACCTATGAACACCTATGAACTTAAACCACCCTAACTGAAAGTAATAACCAACACACCAATGTCTTCAACCATATTTACTTTAACTATTTTTCTCCTTTCTACCATAACTGTTCTTAATTATATCCTGCTTTAGTGTCTTACTTTCCTCTGCCTTGTATCCGCCCCTCCAATCCAGAAACTGGAAAAGAGTAAGGGAATTTCCTCAGTATACTGGCCAAATTTTCCCAAGTCAATTTGAATACGAACTTGGGACTCATCCTGAAAATAAGCCATGCCTAGTGGAACTAAGTCAGTCAACATAAATAAATAAATTAATAAATAAATAAATGAGATAAGCTTTCTATAGAATGGAGGGCTAACTGAAAGTTGCCTAATGACTTCAAAGGCTCTTGGTAATTAAGATAAAATCATGGACAGGTATGGCCTAGAAAATTTAAAGTCCTGTTTAAAATTGTATTATATTGAGTAAGACCTAGTTACCCTACTTGGAAAAGTTTATTAAATACTTTTTTTGATCTCGAATGAGAGAACATGAATTTCACATAGTATGAATTCTCATTTTATGCAAAATATCAGATTCAAGGCAATAGTTTGGAATGGATCTATATTACAATGTCGAACTAAAACAAGTTTGAATATTGTAATATTGAACCCTAAAGTCCGAAAGTGGAAAATAGCGAAGCCACAGCACAATGACTTTTTCCCAGGGAAAAAAATCAGTGGGCCGTTTTTGGGCTTTTGCTATTTCCTTCACTATGGTGCGATCTCGGAGTTGGTATATTTAAGTGGGGGGGCATAGCCTCCCACGTTGGGGGGTGTGAGGGGTGAAGCCCCTCACTTCAGTTTAGGTTTAAGGTTAAGTTTTTTTTGTTTGTTTTTTTTTGTCATGGAACAGCATTATTTTTTCCCTGGGAAAAAAATCATTGTTCTGTGCTTTCGGTTTTGTTGGGTTTCGAACATAACGGTTCGATATTACAACTATCGAACTTTTGTAAGTTCAACATTGTGATATAGACCCGTTTGGAAAACCACCCTATCAAAGAGATTCAAGGCATCTGCATAGAATGTATCAATATCATATTTAATCTTGAAATTTTTAGGAAAATTAATTTTCCAGGCATAAAATTAACAACCATCTCTGACTACATATGCAGAAGAAGCATATGAAATCTTCTCCTTATTATATTAGAATGCCTTCTTATGAGTGGCACTAAGGTACTATTCTCTACCAAAATTAGTAACTTTCAAACATCACTGCACCTCTATTGCAGTGAGATTTGAAAAGTCACTCACATCCTGTGCACATGTTTGGTTTCTACCTAATATTAATATACAGTCCCCAATGAATAACCTATGATATTGACTGCCAAAAGGAGTGAAAAGGTACTTGTTCACATTTAGGGATATAGTTTATCCTGGTTTAAGCAAGAACAGACCCAGATTTTCGTTAGGAAGACTTTCAGAGTGGTTTTGAAAATGGGATGGAGGGTATTAACCTGGGGTCTATATCACTTCTGCGAAAGCTTCCTTCTTAGAATCTGTATTCATTGACACCAATTCCCTGAAACTAACTTCAGTGAACAACAAAAGTTTTTACAGGGTACGTTAGCATTAGCCACTACCACAGCAAAAACACGAATCGCACTAAATCAAACCCACCCAAATGGGGGCCTTTGCCCCATACACCCCCCTTTACTAAATATACAAACTCCGAGATCCCACTAAGGGGGAAAACAGCAGCTTTGTGGTGGTGGCCAATCACTTCCTTACCATGTAAAAGATTTCATTGTTCACTGAAGTTAGTTTCGTGAAATTGGTGTCAATGAATACAACTTCAAAGAAGGAAGCTTTCGTGGAATTCATATAGACCCATTAACCTGATGGATACAGGTAAGTAGTTCCAGGCCTTAGCAACCTTATATGAGTAGAGATAATGCCCAGCAGATTTGATAGGTTTGTAGACAGACGGTAATTTTTGGTCACTGGATCGCAATGACTGATTGGGAACATAGTTGCGTAGAATGGTCTTTAGTGCTGGGCAAGCAGAAGGATGCTGGATAATGTTATAGGTGGTAAGAAGCTGCATATATGTGAACTGATCAGGCAGTTCTAACCAGTTTAGGCTTTTTAATGCTACACAGTGGTGGGTTCTGAAGGGGTATTTGCTGAAATTTAGCAACTTTGTTAAAGCATTGTTCAAGTTTTAATTTTTGTGAAGCCTGGAGGTTAGTAAGGACTGGAGAGCTGTAAAGAAGTGTGAGGAGGAGATTTGTAGTGGCAAGTGTAGTTTTAGTTGTATCAGTGAGAAAGCGTTCGGCTGTTTAAAGCATCCCTAGTTTTTGATGAGTTTTTCTTATGAACTTTTGTGTATTCAGGTCAAATGTAAGACTGTCATCCACTATCACCCCTAACAATTTGCTATGAGAAGTGATTTCAGTGTTTGTATTATCAAGAGAAAAGACTTTAAATTTTGGGGGGGGGGGGGTTCGTGAGAGAGAGAGATTTAGGGAAAAAAGTAGTAGTTTGGTCTTTTTTTGGTTGAGTGTGAGTTGCAAATTATGGAGCCATGTTTCAGGGGCTGTTAAAGCTTCCTGGGTAATTTTCATGGAGGTGTACCATGTCATCAGATGTACAAATGAAAGTGGAATCATCTGTGTATTGTATTGTATTGTATTAGGGTGGCCTGTTGTGTGGCTGTATAGAGGGTGATGGTGAAAATGGTAAAGAGGAGGGGACCTAGGATAGAGCTTTGTGGTACACCAATGGTGACTGGGAGGTAAAGAGAGAGCATGGAGTGCCATTTTACTAACTGATACCTATTGGACAGATAGCTTTTGAACCACAGAAGGGTGGGCTTGAAGAGACATAGTGAGGATATTTGAGGTAGAAGTTTGTTGTCACAAACTGTGATGAAGACTTTAGTCAAGACTGGAAATAAGGAAAAGACAGTGCTAGTACTATGAGAAGGATGGAGTCCATTTTGTGCAGGAGATATGAGTTTTTCCTGCAGGAAATAGTCTAGCAATTGTTTTCTTTTTTAATTCATTTTTCAAGTATTTAGGTGAGGGGAGATACGATTGCTATAGGTCTAAAGTTAATAATGTCTGTTGAATTTGCTTATTTGTACAGAGATATAGTGTGTGACTTTTTCCAGACAGAGGGAACATGGGATTCCTGGACTGACTTATTTATAAGGATTGAGACAGGATAGAAAATGCTATTGGTTGCTATTATTAGGTACTCACTTGGATGGTCATCAGCTGAAGAGCACAGTTTAAGTTTATTTAAGAGTAGTTTTACATAGGATGTGTGCACAGGTTTGAAGGTGAAAGTGGAGATGGTGATATGTGCCTGCTGAGCAGGGTCTGGATTAGATCTTGATTAATCCTTGGTTAGAGATGCTATACTATCTATACAATAAGTGTTGAACTGTATTGCAGTTTTGAGTAGTGAATTATAAGGAGAGAGGCTTGGGTTGAATTTTTTCACTGGGATATAAGAGATCTTTATTGGATGTCCAATATTTTTTAGGGTTGTGTTTAGTATTATTCTGAAATTTATTATGGTATAGTTTTTTGTGTCTTCATTTATTTGCTTTTTAGTATGATTATGAAGCATTCTGAAGTTTTTAAGATTAGTGAGGTGTTTCATATTTTTGCCATTCTTTCCATTGTTTTTTTCGGTTTACTATTGTTTGTGCGAACAACATTCTATCAGCTGCAATGTGCCGAAAAACATAATGTCGAATGCACAAGCAGTTTTGCACCAGATAGTCGGCTCCACTAATGCGAATGCACAACTGCATTTGCATAAGTGGAAATCGACTATTTGCATGGAGATTGCAGTACAGTTTGGGAATGGAAATTTATCCACATCCCCACTGTAGTGCGATCTCTGAGTTAGAATATATAAGTAGGGGGGAGCATCCCCCCCATGGGGGATGCAGGGGGGCTTGTCCCCCTGCAAAAATGTGATAGCTATATAGGAGTTTGTTTTACATCAGCTCCTATATGGGTATCACGTGGTGGTTTCGACAAAAATGCATCGAGCATTTAGCTTGACATTGTGAACGGTAGTTACTTTCGGTATTACCATTTGTTTATTTGAACGTTAAATGTTTTTCCGTTCAAATAAACAATAGTAAACCTTTTTTTTCATTATCCTGCATTAACATTCTACTTTTTTGGATAGCCAGATTGCATTATTTGTTTTTAGTCTCTTCTTTCTAGGAGGTGCAAGGTTATTTAAGACATTTAGAAAAGCTGTAGTGAATTCATTTACAGCATCATCTAAGGGGTGGAATTTTAGGAAGTTGTAGTTAATAGATGATAGTGCAGTAATGAACATTTCTGGGTTAAACTTGGAAAGGTTGTTTGTTGTTTTATAGAATTGTTGTTTAAATGGATGTGTGAGATATCTGATATAACATCCATTTGCAGTATACTGTATATTAGGGTTTATGCTGAACAAATACAATTAATAAGATTCATGACCATAAAAATCTATGAATTTTGTCTAGTCTATATTAAGAGTTTATTTTCTGACTTCTAATATATAACATTTAATCATTCTGTATAGTCATTTTGTGCCCAATCTCACACTCTGACTACACAACTTCACTTGCATCTTCCACTCTTTCACCAGGAGAAAAATAACAACCTGACCATTGATCCTTTGCATATTCCCTTTATTCCATGCCCAAGTAAATATGACTCCAAAGTTAAAATAACATCCTTTCAGAATATATGGTACTTGGAATCACAAATGGCTTCTTATATAAGTTAAGCCCTTAAACAGGTCAAAACATATGGAGAGAGAGAGAGAGAGAGAGTGAGAGAGAGAGTGAACCTTCCATCCAAACCTCCATTTTATTATCTGCTTTTCTGTCCTGAGAGTGTAAATAAGTTGAGGTTAAATACTATCTAAGGACAAAGTTCATTTTCTGATCCCATATTAGAGACCATATTTGCATACTGTTTATCCTGTACCATATTGCTCTCTGCTCTTCAGACCTAGTTAAATCCCTTTTGTAGTTGTCCTTCATTTTGGAGCTCATGTATACCTACCTCTGTTTTCCTGTATATCTTAGTCAATTATATTACCCATTCATTTGTGAGTACTGTTCCATAGATTCCATGTTTAGCTGGCTTGTTATGGAGGCCGTTTTTCTTGCTGATCCATGGCAGCTTCCATGTCTTTAAGTTTACATTCATTTAGTTACTGTGTGACCAGTGCTATTCATCCACCATGAATTCACATGTCATTTCATGTTTCTATCTGCTCAGCAGATTCTCAGAACACTGTAAGCAGGTCTACTTGTGCTCAGCCATAAAACTTTCCCTTTGCCAAACTGAATATAGCTCACACATCAGTCCTACTGAGTTAACAGCTGAGAGCACATATTTGAATATTTTGATTTTTCTCCATCTAATAACTCCCTTTACCATTTATCAACTCACAGGCTGCTAGATACTCTCCTTTGTTTGTGATAAAACTCTCAACATGTCCCTTCTTCCTCTTTTGCAAGCACAGGCACTGAGCTATATTAAAAAAGCTTACATCACACTACTGCCATCAGTCCACTGAAGAAGAATTTTAATTTTCCCAATGATGTTATATGAATAGCTACTTTGATTTAGAAGTAACACAAATCTTTTAAGGAAACAATAAAAGTTACACACTAAGATCCCCTGTATTTATTATTTAAATTTCATGGGCTTCTTGGCATTGCTTTATTTTTTTTATGTAATCGGTAATTTCTTCAGTTCAATGAGCCTGCAGCCATTCTGCAAAATGTGCGAGGACAGTGCAAGCAGAATACAGATGTTCACTAAATGTTAGAGCCTCATGCCTGCATATGGAAGCAATGACCTTGTAAACAAGCATTGCTGACCCTGAGATAAAAACTCTAAAAACATAAAGAGTGCTTCAAGCACTCCAAAAACTGAATCATGTACTTATAGTACCAAAGAAATGCATAATGAGCTCCATTCCCAAATAATCGACATAAAAAAGAGGAGTGGCAACAATAGATAATTTTGGGGATAGACGCATCACAATACAGCAAACATGTGGCTGTTGGAATCAACAGACGTTTATCAACTACATGAACTCACATGCTAAGAAATAGGGGTAGGAATGGATGGTAACAGCAGACACACAGGCACACATGGAAGATAACAGAAAAGCAGAGACAGATGCGAACAAGCAACAGGTGAAAAAATGGGAGACACATACACAAACAAAAGGAAAACAAATATTCTGAGATAGAAGTGGGTACAAGCAGCCTGTCAGCTGCAGACAGACTCAAGGGATCATTACTGGGACCCAAAATATCCTGGATCAAGTTGGCTGTTGGCAAGTGCTAAAACCACAGATGGTGGTCTCATGGCACTGCTACTTGCCGCAGGGGAGGATGCTGAATGATGATCCAGCAGGTCATCACAGGCTCAAACAGAGCATTCCCTATACACTTCAGTTGCAGCACAACAGGGCAGGCAGTTAGAGCAGACTATCTGCTTGGAATGGGCTACAACCCTCCCCAGATGTGGCACTTCCACCCTGCTCACCAGCCTCAGTCGTAGCCTTTGTCAGGTTGGAAGCAGGCAGCACTAGGCTAAAGCTATTGCACCTATGGTTTAGTGTATGATGATGACCTGTAGGAGGAAGACAATATTGAGAAACCTAACACTAGTTATAAGGGGCCAGTGGTAATATTACAGTGATAAGTCAATAAAGAACTATAGGTCCCACAAACCCCACTATACCTTTAGTCTCTGCTATCTCCTGGGGCAGTTGACAGCATTCTCTGCATAGCCTGACTGTGCTGAAAGACAAAAGAGATAGGCAAGCAATCACATAATGTACAGAGGTGTGAGGAAATGCAAATGCCAGTACAACAATACAGCTCCACATGCATGTATAAGAAAGCAGAAGCCTAAAATGATTCCCAAAGCCCAACAAAGAACTATAGCAACATGTGCACAAAGAAGAAACAAAAAGTCAAATTTTCATCTTGCAGAACAGCAGTGCACATTATCATAGTTATCTGCAAAGGAAAAGAGGTATCTACACAAATGCTATTAGTTTCACTTAAAGCAGGCACACTTCCAAGGGGATGTTAATCAGTGTTGTATCAGTGTTTTATACCCTAGTATTTCCCTTGGCTACAGATGTGAGTTTACTCATGGTGGATGTACATGATGACCATGACAATGTACACAGTCTAGAGTTGCCATGACTGGACTCCAAAATGCCCACACCAATGGCAAGTTTGGCAATGCAACAGAGCCAACTGCGAGGAAAGGTTTAGTGTGCAACCTCTGTACAAGTCCTGTTTGAAAGTTATGCCACATCCATACCCCAGGGGCATCTGGACCTGTACTACTTCCATGGCATCAAGACTCTGTTGCATTGAGTGCTTCACCCACATGGTCTCATCGTAGTCACCCTGCTTCAACCACAGTGCTTCACCCACATGGTCTAATCGTAGTCCCCCTGCTGCAACCACAGTGCTTCACCCACATGGTCTCATCATAGTCACCCTGCTGCAACCACAGTGCTTCACCCACATGGTCTCATCGTAGTCATCCCACTGTTACCAAAGTGATTCACCCACATGGTTTCATCATAGTCACCCTGCTGCACAGAACCACAGTGCTTCACCCACATGGTCTTATCATAGTCACCCAACTGTACAGAACCACAGTGCTTCACTCACATGGTCTCATCATAGTCACCCTGCTGCACCCACAGTGATTCACCCACATGGCCTTATTATAGTCACCCTGCTTCAACCACAGTGCTTCACCCACATGGTCTAATCGTAGTCCCCCTGCTGCAACCACAGTGCTTCACCCACATGGTCTCATCATAGTCACCCTGCTGCAACCACAGTGCTTCACCCACATGGTCTCATCGTAGTCATCCCACTGTTACCAAAGTGATTCACCCACATGGTTTCATCATAGTCACCCTGCTGCACAGAACCACAGTGCTTCACCCACATGGTCTTATCATAGTCACCCAACTGTACAGAACCACAGTGCTTCACTCACATGGTCTCATCATAGTCACCCTGCTGCACCCACAGTGATTCACCCACATGGCCTTATTATAGTCACCCTGCTGCACAGTCTCACAGTAGCACCTTCATCCACACCAGTGAAATCATATTTAATACCACTGTGACTCCTCCTCTTCTTAAGCCAGCCTCTTCCTTCATTGTCCTTTGGTCCCATCACCCACAGAAATGTAGACTACTATGTATTCATATATCCCAAAGTATCTATATAAATGATGATGGCTGTTACCCTCAACACCCCCTTTCTATGCAGAGTGTGTGTGTGAGCATACATGCGTGCAGGTGTGTGTGTGTGTGTGTGTGTGTGTGTGTGTGTGTGTGTGTGTGTGTGTGTGTGTGCATGTGTGCGTGTGTGCGTGTGTGCGTGTGTGTGTGTGTGTGTGTGTGTGTGTGTGTGTGATGCATGGTTTGACTTGACTATGCAGTGTCCAGCACAGTAATTACAGAACACTGCAAGCATCATTTGGTTGCATGACACCACACTGTCACTCTGTATATGAAAAAGCCATTAGAGATGGACTTGATATCATTGCTTTGTTTGTACTGCTATAGTCTGTGCACAACACCATCTGGAGGGCTGTAGTGCAGCTGTTGTTGTTGGTCCACTGCCAACTATGTTGTTGTTGTTTATAGATGTGGTGGTGGTCACAAAAGATCCTGTTGCTGCACTGTTGAAAGCTCTAAGGGTTGCTGTCTGACCTGCTTGATGTTATAATGTCATACTTTACATTATGTAGCATGTTGCAAATATCTGACAGGCTGTAGCAAGGGTATACTGCAATGTGCCAAGGCAGTGGAACTGGGACTTCTTTGGGATGAACACATGCTATATCACATTTCTGGTTTGAACATGGACAAAGTTATACCACTGTGCAGCCATGTTTTGTTAATTACATGAGACTGACATCATCCGGGTCAGGGGTGGACTAAACTGGAGGGTTAATGATGTGTACATATTATATATGTTGTTGTTGGCATGAAGGTGTACTGCAGTGTCTTCACGTACCTGTTAGGTGGCCTTACGGGATATTTCCATCCGGAAGGAGGCAGTACCGATGCATCATATGTCACATGTGGGAATCCTGGGCACTGCCAAAATACTGTGCAGATACATGGGTTATTAGCCCCTGTGTATTGCCCACTACCTAGAGGCTGATGGAATGGATTTTCATGGACACTGTCTGGGGTCTTTATTGCCATAATGGCACAATCTATGGCTCTCAGGACCTTGGGGAGGTTAGCAATATCATCAAAGCCATCTATGGTAGTGTCTGTCCCTCCCAGTGTGCTGGGAAAGGAAATGTTCTTATCCACATATAGAAGTAATGTATCAATGAAGGCTTAAGTATTCTACAGACTGATGCCTGCAATATAGCCAAAGTAACCCCAGTCTGCCTCTGGCAGGTCCACGTAGCATGCATGGTAAAAGCTATACATACCTTTAGGTATCCAACATTACTGGAAGTCCACCATTCCTTCATTTCTAGTCTATGGTCCACACATGTCAACTAATCTGCTGGTACCATTCTGTACTGTGTATGCAATCATGACACACATCTGCAGAACCACCAACTAAGATTATCAAAAACTGGTTAGTGAAACTGCCAGCAGATGTTTCTGATATGTTTGCTGGCTACATCACATATTTTGGAGTGTGTTTTGCTTTTATACTGAGACATAATAGTCTGTTCCATTTTACACCTGATGACTATTAACTGTAACTTGCTTTTCTCATCCTCATTTGCACAACTTTATGTATTCTTTAGACTGTGCTTCTTCAGTACTGTGGTGGTGGTGCTGCGGTAGCATTGTTGCCTCACAGTAAGACGTTGTCCTGTTCGACTCTTAGCTAGAGCGTCTTCTGTGTGAAGACATGCGCGAATGGGTGTACCTTCGTTGAAGGTTGTGTGTCAGGGCTGGCAATTCGGCACATAAAAATCTACTGCCAATCATTAGCGGACCGGAGTTCCACTATGGCGACCCCTAACCGGGAAAAGCTGAAAGACACAGCAACAACAAAAGACTGTGCTTCTTCAGTTGCATGCTGTTAAAAAAGTAATCTACATACCCTTTTTCTGCACCTTTTAGGTCATTCCTCCATAGTGCTATGTGGTTCTCTGCCTTGCTGCCTACCTACAATCCTAATTTTTGGTGCAAGATAATGCAGCAGACTTCACTGATTGGCTTTGAAGCCACCAAGAAAGAAACCATAAACATCACAAGCAATATAGATCTGGTACAAGAACTGGTTAAATAATGACCCAACAACAATTTGCTTGTGTGCAGCACTGGATTTTTTTGCTGAAAAAAACACAGGATTTGTTGCAGAAACAGTTATAATAATTCTTTTACTTAATTCAAGTTACCTCACTGTACTGATACATTAATTTAAAATATTTAATAATCAAAGTAGATGGGAGAAATATCCTCACATGAGTTACCCAGTTTTATGTTCCTCTTGCTGATTATTCCAGAAAGTTCTTCAAAAGCCATGATTTTTAAATAGACTTTTGTAGAATTATTGTCAGCCAATCATCACTCAAACATATTAGTTTCGGTGATCGTTGTAAAATTCATTATGTTGTGAAGTCTTTAGAAAAAAAAACAGCAGACAGCAATAATAAATTTCAGAAGCAAAGATGTCTGACAACATATGTAAACACTGTTAATCAGACAAGCATCTGAGATTGTTGTTTCCTTTTTTAGAGAAGACCTATAAACAGCAGGAAGTATAATCACTTATTCTGTTCTCACGGTATATAAGTGAGGGGTAGTAGGATTGGAGTACAAAACGCAAGAGGGATGTTATTATATAGTGCCTTAAAACTTCAGAACACCTTTCTGTACTATATATATATATATATATATGTATGTATATATATATATATATATATATATATATATATATATATATATAGACATCACTAGTTGGTAGAACAATCCATAAACCATTAGCAAAGCAACCAGAGCTAAATCAAATAATACATAATATGCCTTTCTGAAAGTGCTTAAGAGTCATCCAAGATAATATAACTTTGTTAAAGCAAAAGTTAAGTTTGTCACAGAAATATTAAAATTTACAGTTGTGAAGATATACATACATGCTTATGCTTTAATAAAAAGGCTGACAGCTGATGATGCAGTGAAAACAAGGATTATGGAGTAAGTTACTTCAGATCTAAGTCTGAATCTAGAAATGTATTCTTGCAGAAAAGGTGCTAACAGTTCATTTAACTCAAAGTGAATTGCAGAGTCAGTCCTGTAAAGGGACAGTTGCATCTTGTTCTAACAGAAAATTAAAAAGTCAAATCATTAGCTATGAAAAGAAATAAGCACAAGTGTATAAGATATTTTTGTATCTATTTTTGAGAGTAATTTTGCTATGTTTCTAGCGTGACCACCAGAAGCAAGAGGAGACAAAGCACATGTGCCCTTTTCTGAACTCCCTCTACTGTCTTTAAAGGAAGAAATGACCAACAATGGTCAGTAACCTTTGATCAAGAGTATTGTTTCACAGTAAATAGGAAACAGCAACAGCAGTCACAAGTCGTACACAATGTCAGGATATAGAAAGCAAGGAAACATGTACATTTCATTTTCTGACCCCAGGGATGTTTATTTTTGGCCATACTTCTTGTCTTCTTAAAGTATTTAAAGGATAATGACTAGAACATTTCTGAACATGCCAGGCGTGCATATCAATAACCTTTATTACATTTGTTTGTCTCTGTTAAACTAACTGTGGGAAGACCCTCGACAAAAAAGAGAAAAAGAGATAGACCTCATTTTTGACATCAGAACTATTACTCAGTGGGAAACACAAGTTTCCTGAAAACACAATCCTGCCGGAAAGAGAGCTTTCTTACACAGCAGCGGTCTGTATGTGACACAAACATACCAAAGTAAGATGATTGCAAAAAAGGAAAGACTAATATTTAGACTACTGATATATGAAGCAAGCATGTAGCTGCTAAGTGAAAAAGTGTTTTTATCACCTTAGTATTCAACATAAATTGTTTCTGCTAAGGGAAATGTAATCAGGCATTTTTCAGCTAAAGTATCTATGGAGGAGTGGAGAAATATTCAGGAGAGAAGACTGTTGCTAATAAAAATGTTGAATTGAAACTCAGCAAAGTAGTTCTGTCAGAACAGGGAAATAGCTAGTTATTTAAGGTAGGTGATATATTATGTACTACATAACGCATTCCTTTTGCTTAGGAAGAAAGGATGTTAATTTATTAATTGTAAGTATTTGTTTGTTTACTTATTTCTTTTGGTAACTTAAGGTTTCAAAACCTCTATAAAGGTTATTCTGTCTTTCTATCTCTCTGTCAGTCCCCATCAGTTTGAAGTAATCAAGTACATGAAATTATTCCTTTTTCTCACATCACCAGTATTATGAGTTGTTACTTCTGCAAAGTCATCAGACTAAAATTGCTGCATGCATTATTCATAAGAAATGTTTTGTATATGTAACACTAATTGTTATGCACAGGAGGGCAAACAGCATGCAAGTGTTGTACTATTTAAGTCTGCCTTGAAACATTCTCCTGAACGTACATTCTACACTGGTAATTTATACCCATTGATAATTACTTCATTTAAATACTGCAAGCCATACATGAACTGTAGAATGCAGGAAGTGACAATCAGTTCTTCTTTGAGTATAATACGTCTGTCATAATTGCCTTTGTTCGCACTTACTACCTGTCCAGTAAATAGGAGCGCATATAGCCTATGTGAATGGCTGTGTATATATACCAAGTTAAAGGAGAAATGTGACTATTCTATTACATATTTTAATGTATATGCTGTGATCTGGATATGAAGGAAGAAGGTAAGAAAACAGAATATGAGCTCCCTAAATAAACTGCTCATTAAAAGAAACACTGTATGAATGTCAGTGTTTTGTCTTGAAGCCTTAGCACATAAAAATAAGCTGAGCGGCTGCTTGTCAGACTTGTTTGACAACATTCACATTTGCATGTTCACTGAAAAGGAAAGGCACATCTACATCTATCAGCAGTATCAAATACTCTTCTTCTGTACAACCAGTCGTAAGATGTAATGAAAGTGTCTGGCAAGCTTTATTTCACAGGTTGCATAGTACATCCGTCAAGATGGGAGAAGTTTATGACATTATATTAATATATGTGTGTGTGTGTGTGTGTGTGTGTGTGTGTGTGTGTGTGTGTGTGTGTGTGTGTGTGTGTGTGTGGATACTGTTTATTGCAAGCTTATGTCGTCTTTCTCAAATGCATTATTTTCCTTCGATGACAGACAAAGCAGCCTTCTAAATCCTAGATTTTTGTGAAAAAGAAATATATATATATATATATATATATATATATATATATATATATATATATATATACATATGTATGAAATTTTTAGAATTTAGCAGTGTTCATAGTATCCTCAAATAAATGCATATATGTATTCATTTACTCTTAAGTTGCTGAAATAACTCAAATGGCACTCTAAGATCCCAAATGCAATGCAACAGTATTAAATGTACAAGTTAGTGTTCAGAAAAACAAAGCATCATATCACAGTAAGCAGAAGGCCTTGCCAATAAATCTTTTTCCAGTAGATTCTGTTTTGGAACATGATAATTAATTTTAATGCTGCTAAAGGCAGTGCACATCTTTCAGGAAATAATGAATAATGAAACTTTTCCTTAGGTTCCGAAAATACAAATTTTCTGACATGAGAAACATGGATGTTTTGTTTATTATAAACAGATACAGTGCAAAATGCATTTTGTTTGTATTTGTCCATATGTCTGTGGCTGTGTATCTGTGTATGACTGAGGTTAGATGCCAACATTATAAATGATATCCTGGGAAAATAAATGGCTGTAAAAACACTTTTATCATTTTACATTTATTGTCAACTTCTTCCACATCTGCCATCATAGCGAGGAAAACCATCAGACAGGACACAAAAATTGAAATGTCATTGACATGACTCTTGTTAAGTATTAGGGGTGTTTTTATTACTTATATCTATGTTGATGCCCAGCATGTTAAAAATTTCAGATTAAATTCTAAACAACAAGTTAAATACTGTTGTGATTACCAGTCCTCATACCTGCTGCAGTGAGGCAGGGATGCAGTTCAGAATTATCCACATTTGATTTGGCTCTCCCTACACAATCACCTCTCCCTGTAACCTTAGATACTTCAATATAGCTTTCTAACAAATATTGGATGTATTTTGGTAACTGCATTTCTATACTGTACTTATCCTTGTTGTGACCCGCGGTGGTGGTGCTGCGGTAGTGTTGTCGCCTCACAGTAAGCCGCTGTCCGGTTCAATTCTCAGCTAGAGCGTCTTCTGCGTGGAGACATGCATACCTTCGTTGAAGGTTGTGCGTCAGGCCTAGCAAGCCGGTACATAAAAATCAACTGCCAATCATTAGCGGACCGGAGCTCCGCTGTGGCGACCCCTGACCGGGAAAAGCCGACAGACACAAACAAACTTATCCTTGTTGTGATTTATTGCATGTTTGCAGTATGATTCCAAGGAACACATTTTTACTTGATTGCTATTGTTCCTTGTTGCTAAAACATTACTTGCCAAGCTAAAGGCCATATTTAAATGCTGGGACTGGAAGGCATGATGGTTATTACATTATCTGACACCACTAATGGGGATAACAAATCTGGACAGTAGCTGAGTAGAGTATCTGATTATTTGTCCAAAGGAATGGATTCTCAGGTGGAAAATAAATAAGCAGAAATACTATATAAAGACATATTTTATCCTCAAAGAAAACACAGAAGAGTTGTAGCTAAATACAGCTCATTACATGACCCATGATCTAACTAGATGAATAATTGAAAAGCTTCTGATTACAAGATTAAGGATAAAAAGAAGCAGCATTCACAGCAATGAAAGTGAAAGGTCAGGCTACTTGTATGGCCCAATTCTTGTGAGATGACATTTATTTTATCATTGTTAATGACCTTGGATCACACATGCTTAGGGACACAAATAAGCTGTGTAATCCAAAATGTATGCCTGGGTCTTGTGTTACTCATGTTGTTTTTGTCATACTAGACCTTGCTTACCTAAGCTGCAGACTGCAGAAACAATTGCTCTTCATGTGAAAACTACATCATTCCTAGGATTTTGTCTTGTCCTACCATGATGTAAAACGTTTGGGAGTATCACCTTTTGTGGTCTTTTACTTTGTAATATGCATCAAGATGCTCCTTATAATTCAAGCACACAACTCTTGCTGAAATAGCAAAATTCCAGAATTAAGCTAATTAATTCTAGGAATATGTTGCAGTGGAAATGAATGCAAGATAAATAGAAGTTTCTATATTACTTGTGCAAACACAACCTCAATTTTTTCTTGAATCTGAATAAAATGATTTCAAAGTAGAATTCATATTCTGTTTTTATGTGGTGACAGAGGCTTCACATGGATGCATACATATTCGAGCGCACACGCTCACACACACCCACACACACATGCACACACGCACACACGCACACACACACACACACACACACACACACACACACACACACACACACACACACACACACACACAGTCTATGCAGAGGACTTTGGCCCACATGCTGTCATACTTAATATAATCATCTCTAAGGTCATTGCACATAAGGCAAATGGACATGTCCCCTGCAGTAACCTCAGATAAATTTTGTATTCAGCAACATTCTTATGATTGATGTTCACATCTACTGTATACCTCCATAAATGGCATTATTGCAGATACATGCATAAAACAAACAGAGAAAAAAAGGGGACTGCAAAAATATGGATTGTTAGCAAAGATGTATATGCCCAAATAAATGTAAAAATCTAATCACTTTAAGTAAGTCAGAAGGACATCATGACAATGGGCCTGATTCTAAAAACCTTGCTCTCGGTGTAAGCGACTACTGAGATCAGTTGTTTTGGAATCTGGTCCCTGTAGTAAGACTGTTTATAGACAGGCCTTACACAGATTTAAGTCACTTACATTGAGAGCCAGTATTTCAGAATCTGGGCAGACTTATACTGAGAGCAAGAAATGAAAATAATATATTATAGAATAGAATATTTATAAATCTCATTTCACTGAAAGCTAACAATATAAAACCAAAAACAGGTGGGGGGCTACCTTCCTACTCCTCAATATGGAGGGCTGTGCACCCCACACCCCCACCTAACTATATATACTACCTCCAGGATTGCACCACAGTGGAGAAAAGGGCATATACAGTTTGTTTGTTCAACAGTACTTACATTCAGTGAAATGTGATTCAATGAAATGAGTTTTCAGTGATTTGAGCTTTCAGCGATTTGGTGTGAGTATTTTGAAATTCAGTGAAATGAGTTTTCAGTGAATCTAAGTAGATATATATATATATATATATATATATATATATATATATATATATTTAACAACAGGAAACTTTTCTGATAGTAGATTTATGCTATGTCTAGTGACGCACATTGTGTGAAGGCTAAGCTTTGCACTAGTCTGCTTTTTACCTGAAACCAGTAATAAATGCATTCTGTAGCTAAGTGTCATAACCCCATTAAGGAAACCATGGTAAAAAATGTATCAAAGCCAACTTCATGCTTCTTAAGACAGAAGTGGTGAACTTCATGACACCCATGCAGACAGACAGTAGAGGTACGACTGCTGAATCCTACACAAATGCACTTTATAAGCACTTACACGAGTGCATGGATCGTACTATCCCAAACAGAACCAAGACGTTATCCTCCAAAAAAAGGAAGCCAATCTGGTGGTCCCCTGCCATAAACAAACTGTACAACAGAAGAAAGAAACTGTTGCAAAAGAAACTAAAATCCCATGAATGGAGGAGCTCCCTGGTCAGCCTCAGTAAGAAGCTGCGATCCCTGATAAAATCCTCCAAAGCTAGTGACGAAAACAAAATCGCCACTGATTCTAAAGACAACCACAAAGCATTCTATAGCTATGTCAAGAATCTCAATGGCAACACTCAGATCTGCTCTGAGTTAGAGCACAATGGCACTAAATATACAGACCCAACTGATATTGCCAACATCCTGGAAGATAGGTTCAGTGCTAACTTCACCCCCCTCTCACCCCCTAAAGGGCCCGTCTCTATATTGGTAGATTGCAAAGTTCCTGTAATCACGGCTGCACAGGTAAAAACCACACTCTCCAAAGCCAAGAACACAGCATCCATGGGACTAGACAATATCCCAGGCTGCATTCTACATGAACTACAGAACAAACTGGCACCCCACCTAAGTACCATGTTCAATCATAGCCTCACCTCAGGCTTTGTGCCCGCTGAATGCCACACAGCGATGGTTATCCCACTCCACAAGGGGGAAGCCACCATGGACCCAGGGAATTACCGCCCCATTAGCCTGACAAGCCTGGTTTGCAAGGCTATGGAACGTATCATCATGGAACTTATAAACAGACACTAGTAATCTCCAAACTCTGGACCCCACACAGTTCGGGTTTGTAAAAGGCAGATCATGTCTCCTAAACCTAACAGACTTCTTTGAAGCAGTCACCAAAGCCGTAGACGAGTGTTCAAACAGCCTATCTAGATCTTGCCAAGACTTTCGACACCATCCCCCACTCTGGAATTATTGATAAACTCACTAAACTAGGTATAAATCCCTATGTCACAAGATGGGCTGCCAACTGGCTCACTGACAGAACCGACACTGTAAAAGAAGCAGACTCTAAATCTGACTTCAGACCAGTGACAAGTGCAATACCACAGAGTTCAGTCCTGGGTCCTTTCCTGTTTGGTATCTACTTCTCTGAAGTACAGGCTAACACAGAAGGTCTTTGGCTAATGAAGTTCGCAGATGACTGCAAACTAGGAGCCATAATCAAAACTCCTAACGATGTGGACATCCTACAAAAGAGCCTCACTGAGACAGATGCCTGGTGTCAAAGCCATGGTCTCAAGCTCAATGCCAAAAAGTGCATTGTCATCCCCTTTGGTAAAAACTCTGTACCCATGAACTACAACATAGGCCGTAGTATACTTAACACTGAAAGTGTGATAAGAGACCTTGGGACACAGGTGGACAGTAGTCTCTCCTTTGATAATCACATTGCCACAGTAGTCAGGAAATCCTTCTACGTGGCACACCTCATCACAAAAGGTTTCTCATCCAGAAAAAAAGAGGACATTGTTCCCCTCTACTCATCACTCATTAGCCCCATTATAGAGTACAACGCCATCACTCATTAGACCCATTATAGAGTACAACGCCTTTTTGGTATGTACCTCACAAGACATCTACAACAACTGGAAAGGCCGCAGAAATACCTCACAAAGAGGATTACTGACCTCAAAATGATGCCCTGAGCAGACCGTTTCAAAAAACTCCAGCTTTACTCCATCGCATATCGCCTACTCAGAGGTGATCTCTGCCTAACATACAAAGCTATGTCAAACCCAGAGCTGTTGGACATGCTCCACTTAAAGAAATCCCACTTCCTATGAGCTACACACTCTAGGGACCTAAACCTTGTCACCACAATAAACAGAACATGCCAGAGGGATAGATTCCTGTCCCAGAGACTTCCCATATTTTGGAATAAACTACCTATCTATATCAAACAAAGCTCCTCATTAGCACTGTTCAAGAAAAATCTTGATGATTGGATGGGAAATAGGAAATTCACCCCGGGAATCACTTCTGTGGCTCTGCTCGACAGTGGCACAGGAAAATAATTTTCTTGGGTGGAAAAAGCCAGGGTACCTTTTTGGCTGGGCTTGTATAGGCCCTAGGGCCGATAGCCTAGTACCTACCTACGAACTTATGAACCTAATTTGTCTGACAGTCCTGAGAAGTGTGTTAGGAAATATTCAAACAATTTCAAATATATGGCCCTATATTAGGAACCATTAGACCTGTAAAGCCATAAGGCTCCTTCTCTTTTTACTTAGTTCACAGCAAATATAAACATGTGATACCTATTCTCCCTGGGAAGTTTGCTACATATCAGAAACGTATTAACAGTATGTTCTTGTTAACACAGAACAAAAATGGTATACTTATTTCTTAGGAAAAAAGTGGTAAGTTTCCCTGTCATTTGAAATGTGATAGCAAAGGCATGGTTTTGCAAGAGTATAGAAACTTGCTGTCATTTGATATGCAGTTGTGACTTTGCCTTATTTCTGTTAGCTCATGTACTGTATTATATAAGGCTGAGCATCCAGATTTCTTGCCTTGAAAAGTTTATAAGCAATTCTGAAAGAAAGAGAAATATGTTCTCATTTGTAGGCTTAATGTCAGAATGTCATTAGAAATTACAAACTACAATATGTCAGAACATTGTATCTAAAATAATGGTATAGCTATTATTTTTCTTCAGAGTAATGAATATCAAAGCTATCAAACATAAAGATGACGTGATGACTATAAGTATAAAATATTATGTATCAAAGAAAAGACAGCCAGCAACAGTCCAAAAACATAAGAATGAAAAAGGAAAATGTCACTGTCCACACCAACCAACAGATGGAAAAAATAAGACTATATATATATATATATATATATATATATATATATATATATATATATATATATATATATATATGTGTGTGTGTGTGTGTGTGTGTGTGTGTGTGTGGGTGCTTATCCTAACAACAATTCCTCAAATATTTATAATAATTCAAACGTTTTTCAGCTTCTGGCCTCTATCTATCTATCTATCTATCTATCTATCTATCTATCTATCTATCTATCTATCTATCTATCTATCTACCTGTCTATCTATACAAGCACCAATAAAACCAAACAGTCTGGAAACAGTTTTCTTGAAAATGGTCAGTAGTAAAGGAGGAACCCTACAGTGTGTACTGTATTTCTTTGTTGGAATATAAAGCATCACAGTAAGGGCATATTATGTTTTAATTGCTGACATCAGAATTTGAAATGTTGCAGATATTGTGTTGTGTGTTTGTCTCACAGGAGTTAAGAAAAGGGAAAAAAGTGAGGTTTACTTTTTTCTTTTTCTAAAAGTCTGTGCAATGTTGCAGCTGGTGTATATAGAGATTGGGGTTAAGGGACAGAGTCCTCACTTTAAGGGGTGATGCAGGGAGCCTACACCTGTTTAAGGGGTGATGCAGGGAGCCTAAACCTGCAAAAATACTTGCCTAGAAATGGTTACTGACATTTTTGCATTGTTACTTTTAATGTGATTTGGTGGAACTTTAGCTGTTTTGGAGGGGATTTAACTACATGTCAGTTAAACAACATGTGATCAGAGATGTAGAACTAATCCTTGGCAAACTAAAATTAAATTTCAATAAGCACATAATCATTGCAGGTGGCTCTATCTCACCAGGCAATAACACAACTGTTATTATACACCTGCTTAACTGTTTGTCAAACTCCTTTCCACATGAAAGCATACTACTAGGAGACTTAAATATAGACTGGACAAAATGGTCCAGCCACAGTCCCTCTGCCTTTCTAAACCTCCACAGGTTTACCCAAACCATAATAACTCCCACAAGAAATGACAAAGCATCCAAATGTCAATCAATCTTGGTCTAGATCCTAGTATCTGACCCCACTCAGGCTCACCTATCCAGCTGTCTCCCAGACAGCCTAAATGACCATCACCCAACCTACCTAATTAGGTATAAATTGCAATCTATCAACCAACCCATCCTCAGGGAAGTTCACAACAGAAAAAAGTTTATAGCCACTAACTTCATCCAAGAGCTACAAAGTGTCAACTGGGCCCCCCTTAAACAACTAGCCCTAGACAAAGCAGTTGAACATTTCAATTCAACCTTCCTAAAAATCCTAAACCATCCTGCACCTTCCCGAACCATTAGAATAAAAACTAGCTATGCCCCATGGCTCACCAAAGAGACTAAAACTAAAATGAAAGAAAGGGACAATGCCTGGACACAGTATCAGAAAAATACAACCTTATGTCTCAGACAAACCTATCTAGAACTCTGAAACAAAACCAAAAAGCAAATCAAACTAGACAAAGCCAATTACTATAAAAACATGCAAGAAAAACATGCTCATAACCCCCAGAAATTCTGGGCTACATTAAATGGCATACTCCACCCAGGAAAACCACCACCCCCATCCCCAGTGCTACCTAACAATCTTGAAGACATTCCCACACAATTCAACACATTCTTTACCGAAACTGTCCAGAACCTGGCAGGTGCCCAAAATAGTACCAGGAGTCCCACACCAACAAACACCCACACCCTTCTCAAATACTCAACCCAACATCCCCAAATTCAACCTCCTCTCCATGTTCACCAGGGTAATTTCTAAGCTCCTCAAAAAACTAAAACCAAATACACTAGCAGCCGATAAGCTTCCAGCAGACTTCCTTCAGATATCAGCTGATGCCATAGCCTACCCAGTCTCTATTCTCATAAATAGATCACTGCTTGAAAGCAAAGTACCCACCTCCTGGAAAACCTCAAACATCATTCCACTACACAAAGGGGGAAACTCCTCAGAGCTGACCAATTATCGTCCAGTTGCAATCCTATCACCTTTGTCCAAAATATTAGAAAGAATGGTTCACACTCAACTAATGCAACACCTCAAAGATAACAACCTTCTCTCTGCTTCACAACATGGGTTTAGACCATCTCACAGCACCACCACAGCCCTTCTATCATTCACAGATATAATTAACCACCACAGAAACAAGGGTCTGTTTGTATCCTCCATATTCTTGGACTTATCAAAAGCCTTTGATATGGTTAACCACAGCATTCTTCTTAATACTCTATCTACCAGAAACATAAGCCCCTCCTTTATAGCTTGGTTTAACAGCTACCTATCAGGCTGTTAGCAAACAGTTCTCTGGAAAGACCAACTGTCCCCCTTATTGCCAGTTACCATAGGAATCCCTCAAGGGTCTATTCTTGGTCCCGTACTGTTCTCCCTATATACTAACCACATCACTTTATCCTCACCCTGTGTCAGTAGTACAATATGCAGATGACACCACCCTTATTTGCACCGCCTCCACGCTACATGAACTTCAATGCCTAACCCAAAACTACTTTACCCTCGCAGAAACATGGTTCATAAATATCAAACTTCTTCTCAATCCCAAAAAAACAAATATTATATTTGGCCCAGGAAAACCACCACCCCTAAGTGATAGCTTCTCCATCAAATCCAAAGACAACATTCAAATCAGCCCTACCACACACACAAAACTGCTAGGTATTGAAATTGACAACAATCTTAAATTTGACATCCATATTGCTCAAACCATCAAGAAAGTTAGCAAAAACTCAGACTCCTTTATAGGAATAAACACTTTATGACTAATAACACCAAAGCAGCCATTGCAAGGACCCATCTCCTATCCATCCTCTTATATGCCTCTCCCATCTTAACTAATCTCCATCAAACTGACCTAAATAAATGGAATCTTGTTACAACAAAATCACCAAATTTTCTACCGAAGTCTCTTATAGGTCCCATCACTGTCTGTCACTTAAGCAGGTCAACTGGTTGGAGCTACCTCATACGCTACTACTTAATCAACTATCTACTGCTCACAAACTCTACTACTTTCCCAACCTAACCCTGCACTACAGCAACTCATACAACCACACATCCCCACTAGACCTCTTAGATCCAGCAACCAGAATCTCATAACAGTCATCAAGCACAGAAATGATGCTGGCAAATCCCTTTTTGCCAGCACCATTGCCAAAAAATGGAAAACTCTACCAAGCCAAACAATGTCTACCACCTCCACGACTCAGTTTAAAAATCTCCTGAAAAACCATTTTCAGAATAATTGGCTACACTCATGCCATTCACCAGGCTAACCCTTAAAAAAATAATACCTCTGTACCCCAGCTACTCACAGTCTGTCTCCTGAATACTAAAAACTGCCTCTTTGATACTCTATATCTTAATGTTTGATTATTGTATGAATTGTTAATATAATTTATTACACACTGTAGGTTTCATCTCCTTCTGTGTATGCAATGAAAGCTCTCATGAAATGAAATGAATGTTCTGTGTAATTACCTTGTATTCTATGTGTTTTTGGAGCTTATCTCCCCGGGCCTCTGCTGAAAATGGACCTGTGTCCAGTCGGACCTTCCCCGGTTAACAAATGTAAAATAGAAAATAAAATTAAAAATAAATGTGATCATGTGATTAATCATAGTAGATATTGTAAAGGGGTTAATAATCTGGGCTATGTATGTGTTTTGTTCAGATAACTTGTGTGCCAAGGGGTTACAGTAAACTACAGATAGATTTCATCTGCCACTGCCTTTTGGAGAGTAAAGAAATAATTCATAAGGAAAAGAATGAAAAGTGTAGAATCTATGGGGTAAATTGGCATAATCTTGGATTGCTGAGAAACTGAATAGCTGGAAGCTCATTCATTCATGCAGCTATTAGCGGGCATAGATGTTAACATTGCTTAGATCCCTTTTTCAAGTGAATTGTTTATGAGAACTAGTCTGCCAGTTTAATGACAGTAGATGTCACCTGGTTTAGGTTTTGTAGAAAACTAAGTGATTTAGAAAGTCATATTCTTTAAGGTATCAAAACCCAGTTTTACTTTATAATCATTCTAATCTGTGTAACTAAATGTACTTTTATGATGTGTGTAACTTATGTGTTCTCTAAATATTTTTATTGCCTCTGAAGCTTTTCTCCTCGGGCCTCCACTGAAAATGGGCTATTGCCAGTCGGACTATCCTGCTAAACAAATGTTAAATAAATAAAATAAAATAAAGAGTAATACAAGCTATCTCAATTTTTAAAGACTTATGTATAAGTATTTTCAGCTTAGCTTTGGTGTTATGTTCAACAATGTTGTGAATTTATGTTTAAAAATATTGTGACATTTGTACATTGTTATGTTTAACAATGTTGTGAATTTTCTTATCTCTCAACTGCACCACTAATACTCCTGCGGGAATCTTTGACAAAATTGTTAGCTTCTTTTTTAAATTGTTGTATGCTTTTTCTTTGGACAGACATTTTATATTATTATACGTTTCATGGACTGTCAATTTGTATGGAGCTTTTCTCCCTGGGCCTCCGCTGAAAATGGGCAACCCTGCCCAGTCGGCCTTCCCCGGTAAACAAATATAAAATAAATAAATAAATCATATATATGAACAGGATATTCTGTCAAAGACCATACTCACATCCTGAAAAATCAATGGTAAGGCAATAATGTTTCAGACAAGATGAAGCTTAGATATAGTCTATCAGTACAAAAGTACTTCCATAGTACAGAGATTAAACCTGTGGCAATATTTTATAATATGTAACTCATACTGTGTGCATCTGGAAATTATATGTAATATATACATTTAGACAGTCAAGCCAATATTTTCTTTTCATAGAGTTTCTGTGCATAATGGCTGTTTCCAGAATTAATTATTTGCAAAAGCAGTCATTGTGTATAGTGGTATTACCTATATGTAAAATTCTTCTTAGAGTAACGAGTGCAGATCATTGGATACTATCTCTGTAAGGGGTTCATCATGCATGTAGCCCGTTATGAATGTAGCCAAACTGGTGTTATTGGTGAAAGCAATAGTTCAAAAATGATGATACTCAGAGGGTTAACAGTCAAATAAATTAACAACTAAACATACAGCTGGGAAAATTATATAATGAAAAGAGAAAGTGGTGATTTAAATCTATAACTCATGTTATAGCACTATGCTTTGCAAACCCAATCTTGCAAATGCCAAAGAAATCTGTTTTATGTCATATCCCCCTTCTCCTCCTATCAACATTGTTCAAACCATCAGGAACTCATGAAGTACTTCCTAATCTATAACATTCCCTCTTCAAAACCTCTTCTTTCATTTTGTATTTTTTTCATAAATTTAATTATGCATATATTTTGGACCATATAAATGTCTGATGTGGAAAAATGCTGTATGCAATAGCAGCATCTCACATTTCTCTCAAGCTCTTAGCACAAGAAATCTGGACAAAGCCTAAAATAATGGGGAAGAACAGCCCAAAAATGGGGTCAGATTTTAAATATTGCTCTTATAAGCACAGAAAGTTGCTAGAATAAAGGGATTTTGTTAGCATGCATTTTCTGAAGGATATAAATTCTGAAATTCAAATGTATGTTATTTTTTAGTGCTACCAATCCTTAGTGATTTGCCAGAAAACCACAAGTTTTATGAGGATCAGAACAGATATATGAGGCAAAAATGTGGACAGTTGAGAAGTAAACATCTGTTTACCACAAATAGTACTCAGAATGACATTATAGCATGCAGTAAATTCATTTTCTTATTGTTCTAATTCATCTGTACTGTACCTTTAAATATTATCTCCTCATATTCAACCTACACCTTATATATATTTCACTCCAGAGTTATAAGACATAAGGTTCAAAAATGTTTTTTCAGATTTTAAAAACACAATTCCCTCAACTAGAAATCCTTCCCCTACTGTTACTTCTTGTAATGCTTTGAGAATATGGCTTCCCATCATAACTGATTAAGCGCATCAACAAATCTAACCAGTACCCATACCTCTCAACTGTACAGATTTTCACACAATGTCCAGATTTTTGCCTCATTTTTGCTGTGTTCCTCCTAAAATCTGTACTTTTTTGGCAAATATCTGAAGATTGAAGTCATTAAATAATGACAAACATTTGAGTTTAAGACTCCACATCCTTCAGAAAATACATGCTAATGCAAAACCTATTATTCTGTCAACTTTCTAAGTTTGTAAGAGAAATATTTAAAATCTGTCCCTATTTGTCCCGCCATCATTTTAGGCTTTGTCCAGATTTTTTGTTCTAAGAGGTTGAGAGGTATGCCAGTATCACAAAAATATATGGCTTAATACGATACCTAAATACATAATGCAGAAAACATTATTTTCTACTGACCTCTCAAAAAAGGTTTTGGCATGTATTTGCAGTTTGTAATCTATAAGTACTGTCACTCATTTAGTTAGAATACAATAGATGAGACTTTGTGGGTTCTGTTCAAGCAGCTTTATTATGTACAAACACATCAGGATTCAGGCTTAATAACTTTAACTTAGATAAACTTATAAACAACTAGCTATTACACTCATACATGCTCACTCTCTGGCTGCACTCTCAAAATGGCACTGAAGTTAGCACGTACTGACTATTTATATGCACGTACAGTCCTTGAAATGCTTCTTAAAGATACAGCACACATGCTCTATTCTACATCCTACCTCTTTGAAAAATAAGTCATGCAATGTTGACAACATTAACTGACATGCAATCAATACAAATAATTCTTTGTCATGCAATTATACAGAACTAAATACATATAGACAATTATGTCCAGGTTGACAAAACATATCAGGGACATCAAAAATGGTAAGCCTGAGAGCCCCCTTCCTATGCATTTTAGGGAATATCACAATGGAAATCCAGAGGGTTTGCAAAGTACAATTCTGGAACATATTCCCTCTAAAAGATTTGGTTTTGACATAAAGAAAAAAACTTTTGTATAAAGAAACTATATTTATACTGAAGTGTGGGACAGAGAAAGTTTTAATTTAATTAAGATTTAATTGTTTAATTGCTAGTTAATTGATTGGTTGTATTATTTAAACCTGAGTATCAGGTTATGGTTTGTATTCTTCTTTGAAGGCTCTTGCCGAGGCGCTAGAGGTTTTATTAAACTTGGTGCTTGGATCATGGTTCTTTGTTGCATTTTTGTCAGCCTACAGCTTGCTGTTTGCTTTATCTTCATTTTGTTGCATTTGCAATTATGTCCAGGTTGCTGTGTATTTCACACTAGGTCTGGAAATACCACCAAATTGTGTGACATAGAAATTAGAATCAGGTCTAGCAGCTGGGACTGTCTCTGCTGAATGTTCAACTTTTGGGACATCGGGAACATCATTGGGAATGGAAGTAGATGTTAAGGCACATTCTACAACAGGAACATTGTCTGGGTTGCTCTGAGATCTAGAGTCTGTATCACAGGAACAATGCTGCGATATCAATTCTGATACAGGACGATGTCTGTGATTTCTCCTGTACTCCACACCCTCAGATTCTATAAAGTAGGATCTTATTCAGTACCTATACCTGTTACTTGACTAATCTGGTCGAAACCTTTCACCGTTTCTAGCCTTACTGTCTCTCCTTCTTTCAGAGGATGAAGAAATCTGCTTAATTTATCATAGATGGACTTCTGGAAAGAATGCTTTCTGAATAGGTGAGATCTAATTGTCTTGTTGTTCTTAGCTTTAGGCCTCAACAAACTGGAATTGATAGGCAATGTTGTTCTGGTTTGCCTAAATAGAAGTTTCTGAGCAGGAGAGCCAAGTATCGTCATGGGGTATGTTTCTGAGATTAAGTATATTCAAAAAGACATCGGTATTGTCACTCTTTGACCTCTCAAGTAATTGCTTTGCACTCTGTACTGCATGTACAGCTAGTCCATTTGACTGTGGATATTCTGGACATGTACAAAGTCCCATTCTTTTGCAAATTTCTGAAACAACTGACTGGTAAATTGGGTACCATTGTCAGAAATAACTTTGTGTGGACTACCATGGACTGAGAAAAGACATTTCAACTTGGTGATAACACCAGTAGACGTTAGGTTAGGTAGTAAATCAATCTCAAACCAGTTTGAATAAGAGTCTCCCAATATCAAGTAATGTTGATTGTTCCACTCGAATATATCAGTGGCTACTGTTAACCAAGGTAGCTCAGGAACTTGACTTAGCTGAAGTAGCTCTTTTTGCATATGCAGTTTAGCACTATTGAATACAGAACAGGAAGAAAGTGCTTTATCAGTGACTTTTGCTAGAGAAGGCCAAATTGGTAGTCCTCTTGCCCTTCTTTTGGTAGATTCGGAACCTGGGTGACCACGATGCAAAATATGGATATATTCATATTGTATAGAAACAGGAGCAACAACTTTAGAATCTTTGAAAATAATGCCATCTTCCATCAACATCTCATCTCTGTAAGGAAAATAAGTTTGCACTTCAGGTGGTACACTAGATTGCTTTGATGGCCACCCAACATTAATGTAGTGGTTGAGCTTTTGCAAAATTGGATCAGTCTTCGTATGATCTCTCAGATCATCAAGTTTTGTGGCAGAAAAAATATGCACCTCCATGACATCAAAGTCAAAATTCTCTGCATGAAGCTTTTCTGTTGTATTTCTGGGCAATCTGGGTAAGGTATCAGCCAGATAAAGAAGTTTCCCATTTGTACAGAAGATTTTGAAGTTGTACTTTTGCAATTTGAGCATCATTCTTTGTAATCTTGCTGGAGCTAAATGCGTAGGCTTCTTTAAAATAGCTACTAAAGGTTGGTGATCAGTTTCAAATGAATAGCTCGACCATACAGAAGCTATAATCATGAAACTTTGAACATGCAAATACTATCGCCAAAAGTTCCATCTCAATTTGAGCATATTACATTTCAGTTTGGGTAGGAGTTCTTGACATAGGCTACTGGTCTGCCTTCTTGAAAAATGACTGTGCCAAGACCAAATTTTGAACCATCACAGGAAAGAATGATTGGTTTATTGACATCATAGTATCTTAATGTAGGTGGGGGTGGCAATTTTCTGCTTAAGGACTTCAAATGCTTTCTGGTGCTGTTCCAACCAAGACCATGTAACATTTTTACATGTCAGCTCTCTCAAATGTGCTGTCAACTCACTGAAGTCTGGTTTAAACTTGCCTAAATAGTTTACCATACCAAGAAAACATTGTAGAGCCTGAACATTATCTAGTGCTGGCATCTCAAGAATGGCTGCTTGCTTGGACAGGGCTGGTCGCAAGCCAGTGCTGGTAAATAAATGACTACATATTCCCCAGGCCTCCACTGAAAATGAGTTATCTTGGCCCAGTGGACTTTACTGGTAAACAAATCCCAATAAATAAATAAATATGTAACTTCTGGTAGTCTGAATTTGCCCTTTAGCGGACTGAGCTTTAAGTTCACTTCATGTGCTCTGTCTAAAACTCTCTTAAGGTTTCTGTCATGCTCTGCTTCAACATTACCTCCAACCAATAAATCATCTACTATTATACCACAAGGATACCCTGAAAAAATTAGCTCTATTACACCCTGAAAGACTTCACTTGCAGAATTTATTCCAAATTGCATCCTAAGAAATCTGTATCTGCCAAACGGGCTACTGAAAGTAGTCAGTAATGAGGATTTGCGATCAAGCATCACTTATCAAAATGAACTTTTTGCATCTAAGACAGAAAAAACAGCAGCGTTCAGTAATAGAGCTGCAACTTCCTCAACTGTATGTATTGGATGCTGCTGTCTCTTTAATGCTTTGTTCAAATCTCTTGGGTCAATACATATTCTAATTTTGTCTGAGCCTTTTTTGTGGGTTGCTACCAGGGATGACACCCATTCAGTTGGTTCTGTAACTGAACAAATTACCTTGCTGCACCATTTTATCCAGCTGAGCTTTAACTCTATCCTGCATAGCTATCGGAACTTTTCTTGCTGGTCTAACCACTGGACTGAGATCTGGGTCCACCTTCATAGAATCCACAACTGGAAGTTTGCCCAACTTGTCATCAAAAACATCAGCATACTCTGAGAAAATGGCTTCATTGAAATTGGAAAACTTTTGAAAATGATTCCATTGTTTTACACTTGTGGCATTGCTGACCAAATGCAAAGCATTTCTCTCTTTTAGACTCATGATTGGCACCACAATTGTGACAGTTAACAATAAAGCTGGATTTGGGTTTTGCTAATAATTGTACTGCACTGAGTATGCTCTTTTCTTAGAATTTGCTGGAAAACTATGTGGTTTCCCTGGTGAACCAGCAGGGGCTGTGGTTGCCAGGTGCTTAGGCCTGATTTTGCTTGCCATGCATTGCATACTGTCTACATTTGCTCTAGAGCCTGCTGAAACCATACTCTTACCACTTGCAAGCACAATTGTGTGCCTTCCTGTAACTTCATGGATTTGACAAATCTCAGCAGTTTTGCTCAACATTAAATCATTATCATGAAGTAAAATCTTTCTCACAGCAGCACTATTAATACCACACATGAGTTTGTCCTTTATCAGCTCATCTTTTAAGTCACCAAACCAACACATTTTAGTTTTGTTCCTCAGATCAGTTATTTAAGCTGCAAATGTTTCCCCTGGTTTCTGATCTCTTGTGTAAAACAAATGCCTCTCTAATGTAATATTTATCTGGGGGTTCCATATTTCCCTGAATCCGTGCTTCAAACACTCGGGGTCTTCCTTTGATTCAGCCTGTACAACAATATGACAGTTTTCACCTTCTCCCTCATATACAGCTGGTGCATACACAGATGAATGCTCTCTTTCAATGGCATCTGACCCAGCTAGTTTTAGGAAAATGAATGCCCTAGTGCATGCATCTTTGTCAGAATAAGGTGCTTGTATAAAAATATCATATTCTTGCTCAAATATTCTTGAATTTTCTGGAATATTCTGATCAAGTACAAGTGGTGAGGGCTTTCAAAATCCATCTGACATATTAACACATACCAGTGAAGGCTTTTACAAGTATGCACGAACATACACATATACATATGCCAGAAATGTATGCCATTACTTGTAACTTAGCCCACTAGCACAACAAGCCTCTGAATAACTGAACTTTGCAAAATAAGTCTCTCAGGAACTGTATTACTCTCAAAATCCCTGTACTGTAAGAAACCACCTCCTTTCAGTATAAAAACATCTCAAAATAACTGCACTGTGTGAATGAACTGGACAGAAGAAGCTCAGAGTAAGAAACATTTCCAAGTAATTGCACTTTGCGAATAAACAATGCACAACACACTGAAACTTCCCCAAAATGGTGGTATTTTGCTAAACAACTCTTTACAGTGCAAGAAACACTCTGTAATGGTGGCACTTTGTTAACAGACACACCCAGCACAAAAAACTTTTCAAGATGGCTGTATTTTGACTGCACTTTAAGAAATAGTTGGACTTTGCACACAAAGCATTCGGAATAAATGCACAGTAATAAGAACACACTATAAGCACTTTTACATACTTTGAGATACTTTGAATAACTTTAGTTATGCCCTTAATACAATATGAAATAGTAGTTATGCCAAAACACAGCACTTTGCAATAAAACATGCAGTTGCCTTGCTTTATTTATGTTTAATGTGCCATTTTTGCCCTTATTATATTTGTTTTGCTCATTTAATCTCTTTTTATGCCCATTCTACATTTCTTGTGCTTGTTTTCTCTAAGCATACCCACTTTGCTTTAAACATACTCGTTTTGCAATTCTGAGATAACTCCAAACCTCTTTTCTGATAATTTTTTTATCAAATATCTTAATCTTAAACATTTCATTTAATTAATAAACCTTGTGTGCCTCTCTTTTGTTTAATAATGTAGTTTGTGCCCTTATAATGTTCTATTTTCTTTATTTTATAAAATAAACTGTTTGTACAAGTTTTTATTACCTTCTTTTATGGCTCTTTTTCATGTTCATTTCTCATAGTTTATCTTCACTGTTATCTCTGCACCTCATAGCTCTGAATATCAATCTCTGGTATCCTGGTTCTGACACCATGTCACTCGTCTAGTCAGGAAGCAACAGATGAAGCAACAGATGAGGCTTCATGGGTTCTGTTCAAGCAGCTTTATTATGTACAAACACATCAGGATTGAGGCTTAATAACTTTAACTTAGATAAACTTATAAACTCATACATGCTCACAGTCTGGCTGCACTCTAAAAATGGCACTGAAGTTAGCATGTGCTGACAATTTATATGAGCATTCAGTCCTTGGAACACTTCATAAAGATACAGCACACATACTCTAGTCTACAAGTACCATTCCCCCTAATACTATAATCTGCACTTGTATTTTAACTTAACAATATATGCTTGCCAACTATTCAAAGTATTCCTGATGTAATGAATTAGTCTCAAAGCATCATACTTCTTATAAAGATTCACATCTAATTCCTCCAATCCAAATCTAACATCACCCCAAAGCTTTGTTTAGCCATTGTTAGAAAAAATCAATAAATATTAAAGCTCAGCAGCTACACATATAACCAAAAAGAACTCTATAGACACACAAGACACTTTATCAGTTTTCACTGGATTTAATCTTTGCCATTCCACTAATAGAAAACTGAATTCATCCTAGCAATTAATTTCAAGGAAAGAAGTAATCTAATCTATTTTTACATAAATGATTAACCGTTTTTCCTAAAAAAAATATTTTTCATTGTTGTCACTTCCAACACCTTTGACCTTTGTACCTGGTTCCTAACTTTTACAAGTTTCAATCCCAGATTGGCGTCTTTTGATTCTAAAACCTAAAGTGTTACCCCGAAGCAGTAAAACACTTCTACTTTGCATCAAACACATATTCTTTGCTTGATTGTTCTAGATTTCCTGCCAAAGAACTTGGTTAGATTCATATCTGCTTTAAATGTATTTCATGCAAATATTGTACTCCATTAGTCATGTCATATGAACTGAGGCATTATCCTTTGCCTTTTGTGCCATATCATCTGCATAATCTGATATCCCTGCGGGAATAATCTTCCTGCATGCATTTTATATCTTCACTTTCTACTGTAGGAACAGCTAAGCATTTCAAGAAAACTGCAGGTGTGATGAGGGAGATGATTCTTCTGAGCTATGATAAGGATCGGAATTGCCTAGGCATGGTAAGGCCTTGATGTCTCTAATTATTGTGGCTGCCAAAAAAAACAATTACTAGGAAATGGAAATCAAAATCTAAACCAACTGTATTAGAAGTAGTGAATATAGTAACAGATATAACACAACTGGAACTGAGATCTTCAGAAAAAGATAGGAGCAAACTACATACGAAAAAATGCGAATTGTGGGAGCAATACATACAGGGAGAAATGAGGTTTAAAAGAAGGCAGGATTTAAATGAGCTATGTAATGTTTGACTGAAAATGATTGGGTAAATTATAAGTGATGTACAATGTTTGCAAATGGGAGCATGCCCACATGGTTTGTGATATAAAATGCTTGCAACTAGGATTGTGTCAGTGTGGTTTGTTTTCATTTATGTAAATGTATGATTGCTTATGTCATAAATGATGGTTTAATAAAGATGTTTCTTGTTTAAAAAAAGGGTCAGGAAATGAATAATTTATTTAATATTGCTCAGATTATATAATATATAGCAATATATGTGAAGCATAAGGGTCTATATCACAGCGTCAAATGCATAGGTGTTCGAACATCATAATATCGAAGCCATATGTCCAAAGTGTGAAAATAGCGAAGCCTCAGAACACCGATTTTTTTTCCCAGGAAAAAAAAATTGGTAGGCCATTTTCATGGCTTTGCTATTTCCTCCACTGTGGTGCAATCTCAGAGTTGGTATATTTAAGTAGGGGGGTGTGTGTGAAAAGTGTACATGTTTTTTTTTGTTTGTTTTTGTACCAGATCAGCGATTTTTTTCCCTGGGAAAAAAAATTGCTGTTCTGTGTGTTCGTAATTCTTGCATTTTGAACTTTCCAGTTCAATATTACATCATTCAAACACTTGTGCATTAGACGATGTGATATAGACCCGAAGCATAATGTTTGTTAATTTTAACTTGTTAATTCAGTTTCATTATTTTTATATAAATATAAATGTGCCTATGTCACAAGAGATACCCCGGGATTCATGAAGCTCGGCGCAAGGCCGGCGTAAGGCCTGCGCCGGCGGTGCATGGAATATCCGGCGCAGTAGCGCCATATACATATTAATGAGAGTGCACCGGAATCACAGACACGTGCGTAGTGTACATGAGCGAGCCCAGGTAGGATGCGTCTGGAGGCGTGTCTAAGCCGGCATGAGGTGAGCAACCTAATGTGCTGACAGCCACGGTCCGCCCACAATAGTAATGGCAGCAGCCAGGTCCTGTGCAGAATGAAACGCACGTACAGTATGCAACATAGTCCCCGTCCCAAATTAACGGAGACGCAAATAGAAGCCACGAAGGCATAAGTGTACCCATCCAAGGAGCAAAGGATACGCATAAGACCGCGTTCGTCCCGCAATGCACTGTCAGTGTTTACACTCAGAGAAGGTGTACAGCCGCATGTCAGCGTGCCGCACCGACATAGGAGCAGCGACTAAGGTCAGCATCTGTCCCACTTTGGTTGGGGCAGTCTCTCCATGGACAGTTGTGTCCCAAAAACGTATTAGAAATGGCTGATGTGCTACGATTGTAGGACACAATGATATCCCGTATTTAATGTAATGGTAGCATGAATTGGTTATTTCTGTAACAGAAATACCTAAATGACACAATAAACAGAATAAGCAAGGAAATTGCCACAATAATAAGCATATTATTTAGGCAAACAAGTGAATTTCTATGCTATATAGTGACCGTTTGTATGTGTCGGCCTGTAAAGTCAGATGTGAGTCCCGGAAATATCCCAGATCGGAAAATGGAAAAGGTGGAAACCCCAGTAGCGACATGGGCATTGTCACCAGGGTTACCTGCTGTCCCAATGTGCCATGGACAGTCCCTGATTGGACAGTCGTGTCCCTGCAACAATCGTAAAAATGGAAAAAGACCTCCGATCCCCTGCCACGCAAATTCCCCGCAATATACATGTAAATAGTAGCATAAAACATATACATTACGATATGGAACACAGACATGGCATAAGAAAATAAATAAGGAACCCAAACGCTTACAGAATAAGCTCATAGTATGGCAAACAAGTGAAGTTCTGTCAACTGCACTAGCCCTGGGTATGTGTAGTCCTGCAAATCCGAAGTGTCCACATAACATGCCCCACTATGGGCATTGGAAAAGGTGCCAACCATAATGGTCACAAGCAGTAGTGACAGTACATAGCCGGGTAGCTGTGCTGACATAACAACAGTAAGGAAGCAAGATACCTCAAACACAGGCAAACATGTGCATAGCAACATATCCCAGACCCAGCAACGTCTCTGTTGCATACACTGGATGGTGTATGATGAAGTGTAATATCCAGAAGCAGAACCCATGCATTCGGATGTACTACACAATAGCCTCATTGTACATGTCAGTCACACCCATGTATACCCCTGCACCCAAACCTGCTAGCATCCGTGTGCAGCTATACAACCACACACAATGTGCATACCTGAACTGTGGTAAGATGTTTGTGTTAGGCAATGCCACGCTGGCAACACGCACCACATGTCACCAACCCACCGCAGGTACAGGTATGTAAATGGCTGCATGTGAATGTGTCAGCAGAATGTGTACTCCCGCATGTAGTATGTACCCGTCCAAACCATCTAGGTTTGCATACGACACCGTCCACATAACTGTACACATGTCTACAAGTCGGGTCGTTGGACCACCGCATCGATGATTATCTTTGCAGTGAAGTCGATCACATATAGCGGAACAGGTACCTACCACACAGGACGTCCTAACAGGGTGCTACAGGCAAAGAAGGGGAAACTGGGACATCACATGTGGAGATTAGCGTAGCTGGACGGACAAATACACACGGTCAAGGTAAAGGACGGAACAACATGCATATGGCCAGATGGATGTTGTTCAGAAATATATAGAAACACATATGAAGTTCCAGTTTACACTCGAAATACTATATAATGTATTGAATTGTACCGCACAATATGGCAGTAGAACTAAGCCTGCATGTAATTGGTGAAGCTAAGCTGTACTGTGATGGAATTCTGAACCTGGCAGTAAGCAGTACAGCAGGCTCATGTCTGTCATCATTAATTATTTGCTGGGTTACAGAACAATAAATGTATGTACATGCATAACAGCACTCCTTCCCCAGAGGAGGATGGCCTTGTGAGCTCAATCGAAGATAGCAGTACAACTCCTTACCAGAGAGACAAAGCAACGTATTAAGAAATTAACTGTCCACTGTATCGTAACAGTCTAGGGTCCTTGAAACAGCTACAATCACAAAAGGATACTGTAATGTACAAGGTGCCTTGCAAGGCTGTGTTATTCCCATGGGAAAACAATTTAAAAGCACGACCCCAGCACCCATGTATGTATAGACAATTGCGGACCATAGTGATGGAAATGCCCTGTGACCGACCACGTCAGTAAGGTGGGCAAAAGCTGATTGTAAACACTATATAAAGAAACTGCTTACTGTATAGAGTCAGACAAAACTCTCATACTTGGACTGTATATTATTTAGCCTGCCTGTGTACACTACTAAAACGTTCGGAACCCGAGCCTCCTGTGTTATCGGCTGTCACTTAGAAAAGCCTACTGATAACTACAGTCTGGTTGTAACAACTTATTTCACATTGTGATCCTTGTAATCCGGAATTCCCTTGGTAAGCTACAGGTCAGAGTGCATGGCTGGTTAGACATGTACGCTGGAGAATATGCATAAATGGTTCTTCTTGAATGAAAAGACCTCCGACTGAATTGTTGTGTGTAAAGAGGCTGTTTACTGTCTGATCTGTGGCTGAAAACGGAAAACTGGATCCCAAGAACAAAGCGCGCAGCCTTAAACAGGAGGCCCAGGTAAGGAGTGTCTGCCTTTTGTCTATTGTAGATCAGGGACCAGACTACATTGTGTTTCTGTTAACAGTAGTGATATCGGGTCGAAGACCTACCCACATACTGTTAAATCTGAACATAGGTCAGGGGAACACACAGCAGAGTAAATAGTGATTGTAGACACTACAGTGAATACAGGGAAGGAGACACACGTGTTATGACAGAAGGGTACGTAGCAGTCGTGTAGAGGATATGGGAGATTATTGAAGCAACAGATCATGTGATCCGCGTTTGACGGGTGACGTGAAGAATATGCAATCGCAGAGAGCACATAATGTGGGTTACGCAGCAAAATGGGATAATAAATATGACATTGATGGTATATTAGGCAACATATCGTTACTGAAACATTGTAATCCCTGAAAATTTGATGCATATGTTCCAAGGTAAACACCTGTTCCACCCTGAGAGGGATATGCCCTCTCTGGCCAGCCGTCCTGTAAATAAACCGAACAAATGTCAAATGTCCTGATATCTCAGGACAAACATTTCCCAGATATATATCAAAATGGTAGCATAAAACAGTAAATTTGTATGTGGAACAGCAAAATATAATAATAAACAGAATAAGCAACTGAAATGCTACAACAATTGGTCGCTCTCCTGGCAAAACGTGAATACCTGTCCTATGTACTGGCCGTGGGTATGCATTTTCCAGGCAAATTACACGTTCCGAACACTAATGTCCCACATTGTGCATTGTAAAAGGTGGCAGCCCTAAGATGTGCAGGCGACAAAACAGCGACAATTGGGTATCCGTCATGCACATCGGTGGCCTGAGGTAGTGTACCGAAAGGCATACAACACTACAAATCGCTAAGCATCATACGCACAGAGAAGATCATAATACAGTAGTACCGATCGCCCCACAACACCCTACCACCTCAGATACCACATGCAGGATATTAAGCGGAGGGCAGGCTAGTCCCCACATGTTATCCTGTGGCAACAGAGGTAGCACAATGAACAAATGTAATAGAAGCTATTGAAACCACATCCCGAACACGTAACATACCTAGGGACACCCGGTAAGAACACAGTACTAAAACAGAGTGAGGATATCTGTCAATTAATTGAAGTACCGAACCATCATGCAGGACAGGAAGGCCAGGACCCAACCCCCGTAGCGTATAGACCGTGGACACCAGAAGATATCTGCAAAGTCAGAGAGGGAATTCCCCATCCACAAAGTAATCGTTATTCACCATGCAATACCCCTGTATCTCCTGATCGGAAACCAAAAGGGGAATGGCGGATGGTACAGTATGTATAAGCTGTAAATCATGTAAGAATACTTAGGGTAGCATTGGTGCCAGACCCACACACTATATTCAATGCTATGAACATGCCACAGAAGTATCTTACCGTGGTACATATAAGCTATGCTTACTTTGCAATACCTATACATCCACATAGTCCGTATTGCTTTGCTTGTACAGTCAGGGTGACAGATACAGCCATACCCGCTATCAAGGGCTACTGTGAAAGTACAACGATATTCTCACAGGGATGGCTAGCTACATTCGGTGTCAACTCCACCCGGGCCAGTCAAGCCCCACTTTAATTGGGTCATATTCTGCTTGCGGGCCCTACCCAGCAGCAATGTATGGAAGATACAATAGCATTATTGAGATAATCAGCAGAACAGGGACATAAAGTAAGCAAGCATAAATTGCAACTACAGAGAATACAGGTCAATTACCTGGCATATCTGGTATCCAAGTAGGGTAGAACATCACATGACGATAGGAAGGTAGCAATATAATAAGCACCCAAGCCAACTAACAAGAAGGGAATGATGTCGTGTCTGGGCCAACTAACACATGTTAAATCTGGATACCAAACAATGCTGTGGAATCCGCTGTATTGTTTGCCTTAACCTTTAATACACCTATGGCAGCACAACACATAGTACACCGGATTACAGTAGCAGAAACAGCGTTATGCAGACTAGAACGATTGATAGCCTCAACAGCTGTAGTAGGTCTCGTGAATAATCATAACACGTTGTCAGACCGTAGATTGTAAGCGGAGATATATGACGTCAGTCTTGATGCAACAGCAGGGAAGTAAGCAACGCTAAATAGCTGACTACTCATTGCAGTTGGACACTGTGGCATGGTCAGTGCCACATTGTGTACAGGCAGTTGTTGTAGCACCCATGGCAGTACAGGCCCCGGCCGTAATGTTACTAGACCACCCTCTCACTGTGAGAATGTGTCATGCAGTTGCGATCAATCTGCTGCAAGAGAAGATAGAATTCCTGACTCGTGCTAGACATTTGTCATGTCTGACCATACCACTGAGTCAACCTCACATGGTGATTGAACGCGTTGTACAACATGAAACCTATCAACGCCACGCCTGACACCTGTGTATGGCACACCACACAGTTGCCTATACGAAATGGATTAAATAACTACACACAGACATGATAACACTGATATACCCTTAGATGATGCAGAGGTGACAGTTAATGTGTACGGATCATGTAGACAGAGTCCTACAGGAACGAATGAAGTAGTTTATGCAGTAGTTATTGATAATGACATTGTAGACGGCCAAACCCTGCAGCATAACGTGTCTGCTCAAGCAGCAGAATAGATAGCTTTAACACGTGCTTGTACTGTAGCGGAAAAATGATGTGTGGACATATGTCCTGATAGTCATTCTGTTGTCTGTGCAGTGCATGTTTATGAGCAGCAGTGGAAGAATAGGGGAATGATAACATCCACCGGTAAACCGATTAGTCATGCGCATACGAACCTGAATGCATTAGACTACATGCAGTTACCCACTGAAGTAGGTAATTGTAAATGTGCAGGGCATAGAAAGCAACAGGATAACAGTAGGAAAGTTGAGGCATGAGCTCATGCACCTGCAAAACAAGCAGCGTCACAGTTGGAAAGTGTCTGTGTGAATGAGGAATGACAAACCTCAGACTGTTTAGATGTAGAAACTGTACAAACAATGCAAACAGCAACTACGAAAGCAGAAAAGCCGACGTGGTTATGACGAGGAGCAATCCTTGAACACGGACTGCACATATCCACAGTGATAAAGCCAATATTAACGTCTAATATATTCAGATATGCGGCTTTGTGGAGCCATGGGTAGAGACATGTCTCAACAGGGGGGATGGTACATTTGGTTAACAGAATACCCTAACATACGAATTACGAACCACATACAAACCTCATGAGCAGCGTGTCACGCTTGCCGTAGATATCATGCACAGGAGTATTTAAACTGAAGGGAGTGAGTTTACCTACACCACCCTAACCCGTCATTACTATTTGTATGGAATTCATACATCTGCATAAATGTGAAGGGAACAAATACTGTTTAGCGATTACACATATATATATAATCAAAATGGGTAGAAGCATTCCCAACCAGTAATCCGGATGCAGCAGCAGTGGCAAAGGTGCCAGTAAAATTAAGTATCCCTAGATCTGGCATGCTGTAAAGAAGCTACAGTGACAATAGAACACATGTAGTTAACCAGACAATCACGCTACCTGGGGGATTACTTCGTATTACCATGAATGTCAATTGCATGTACAACCCACACTCAGCACGACTGCTGCCGCCGCAGAATGGGATCCCGAGAAATAAGTAGAGGAGTTTGGTGGGTGACATCCAGACGAGTTACATGAGCTGTCTACCTCTAGCATTGCTGAGCATGACAACAGTTCCAAATGTAAAGTGCTGCACCCACTCCGTAGTATGTGGAATGGCATATCATGTGCCAGAGTGGAAAGCTGTCATGCCTGCAGAGCCGGAGGTCGATGACTCAGTAGTAGGTGACATGAGAGGATTGTTAACTAGTAACACTGTTCCTCAGTTAAAGTCTGTTACAGATAAGAGCAAACGAAGACGGAAGCATAGCTGACACCAGTATCCTGTGTGTATGTCACTGTTATCCAAAGAACATTATTGCCAAGTGGACAGTGCGAATGTCTGTACCGGTACTGTTGGCAACGCCTACCGCAGTAAAGTTTGCAGAGAGGTCGTCCTGGGTCCACCTCACATTTCTCAAACTGGTAAAGGATATCAAGTCTGATTGACATCTTGTAGCTGATATACCAAAGAGCCCGAATCACCCGTAGAAGACTGTATAACAATACAAAGCAACCCCAAAGACATTTATGTTTGCTGTCCTAATGATTATACACCTATTAACCATGTTTGTGTTTACGTTACAATTTCCGGGACCTTACCTGCATATAACTACACGGATACAAATACTGATACGTGATGAACTGGCCACAGAGTGTCTTCCACACTTCAACAGATACCTAGGCATGATGCATGTGCATATAGAGACTAGGAACACTTTAAATTGCTGTGTTTGTACTGCCATACCTACATCATATGGAGGACTTCCGATGCATGTTGTCCCTTGGGGATAGATTGAGACTTGTGAATATCTACACTTTGATACAGGTTCTGTGAGATCACAGGACAACGTGGCAATGTACTTACCTGTTACACAAAAAAGGAATTGTATGTTATCATAAACATGGTACAGTTTCAGTTGGTGGGAGTATTTGTAACATAACTGTGTCTTACGAATGTCATATAACAGCCAAAGATCACAGTACTACTTGTAGCACCATTCCTAATTTGTATTGAAACATCATGAGAACAATGTTGAAGGATGTGCAGAAACATCCTGAATTGTATAAACAGTCCTCTGTTAGAGACAGGAATTTGTTACATGCAGAGGTAACCCCCATCAGTAATAAAGTAGAATATAGTTATGTTGTTTCTGGGAAATAAGCATAGCAATGGTTACTTGCGAATCGGTCCCGCAGTTGTTATTTGGGTTATCTGGCTCCAGTCACATGACATACTGTACAATTGCCTGTGGGTGCGAAACAAACTATAACACATATAGCTCGAAGAACTGGGAACACAGTCGAGAAACCTACTAATCCAGTGGGTGAAATGGAAGCTGTTCTGACATGTCAGTCCTCTGCAAGAGATAAAGGAATACCGATTCATATGGACTTCAGTGACAGCGTCACAACCTGGGCTGGAACACTCCCAGCTTCTGGAGTAGTGAAATCAATCAGGGAACAGAGGAAGTTATCAAAACTGTCGGAGGAAGGATGCATGTGACATCCCGCCCTGAACATGTGACTGATGAACTGGATGCAATGAGAACTGTTGTGTCACAAAATGTAATAGTGCACGACTGCACCGTGGCGCTGAGAATTGGTACATGCGTGCTTACTGAAGAAGATCGCTGTGTCCAACTACCACATGAAGAGACCAAAAGCAACGCCCACCTACAGGTAATATAGCAGGTGTCATCCATGGCGGAACCAGGCCCAAACCCACTGCCGAACCATTTCCACAAACCATTGGGTGGATGGGGTCAGTCATACTGAATATCATGATTGCCATTTGTGTTGTTCTGCTCATATTGGGAGCATGTGTCTAGTGCGGGATACTGTGCATGTAAGTATTAGTCAGGGACTCTGGCAACATACCTGTACCCGAGACTATGGATCAAGACCTGTAGTGGTATTTGTCAATAGAAAATGCAATCCTACTTGCAATGTACATCAAATTACTTGCCTAGTTAAACGTTCCACAGAGGAAGACGCGAGGGAATGAAATAATGTTGTATATGTCTCTGGATAGAGTAGAAGCAATCAAAGGAGGGAGAATGTTAGCAAAATACATATTTAAACATAATATGACGTGCAACTTTAGAAGCTAATAGTGTATAATGCATATTATTCTACCTGACAATATAGCAGTACAGCTTCTCATGCATGTAATTGCTTGTAGTGTAGCTGCAGTGTGATTGAACCCTAACCCTAGCAGTAACCAGTGCAGCAGGTGTATGTCAGTCAGCATTAGTCATCTGCTCGGTTACAGAATAATACATGTATGTACAGGTATATCTGTCATCCTTCTACTGAGGAGGATAGGCTTGTGAGCTGTAACACAGAGTACAGCTGCTCAGCAGAGAGACACAGGAACCTAGTAGGACACGGAGTGAGGACTGAATATGAACAGTGTTGGAACCGTGTCAGAGCAGAACTTACCAAAGTACAGTCTAACTGAATATGTGGCTCTAAAGGTTGGGCTATCCTCATGGGAAAACATGTAATAAGCATTACCTGAGCACTGTTGTAGGAATACAATGTTCTGTACTCTAGCAATGTAAATGCCTTGTGACTGACAACATCATTAATGTGTGCAAAAGATGATAGTATACAGAATGCTCATACAGATGTAACATGTATAGAGTTGAACAAATGTCTAAACTTTGACTGCATACTCCTTTGCCTCCTGCTGCACAGTAATAAAATGTTATTAATCCCAGCTTCCTGTGTTAATGAGTGTCATGTTGAAAATACGAATGAGTGTTACAGTTTGATTTAAAAGACTTAATTGACAGATGTTTATGTTCTAGCATTGGAATAGGTCAAGACAAACATCACAATGTCCATGTGTACCACATACACACAGCCAGTAACACGCAGTAGTAGTGCATGAAGGCATACACGACTGTGGGAATAGTACAGGACATATGGCACGTGCCAAGTGCAGATGCATGACACAAACACCAGGATGGGTGTCCCAAAGAGGAACATGTGCCAACTACACCTCCCACAGATGTACTGGCAATAAAAACACATGGCAAACACACAGACACACTACTGTCCAACACATGACTGCAACGGAGCCTGGTCAAACACCAACATGAAGCATGCACAAACAGGGACTTGAGTAATGTTTGCCTTAACACCCCCCCCATAGGCCAAAGAAGAATAGAATGGACATATGCATGTAATGCTGTGAAGGATGTGTGGTAGTCCTCAGTATCACAGTGTTAGGGACACAGATACACTGTCATCAACTGTGACGTATGCAACATACACAGCATACCTGCATGTAATACAGAGGACAATCATGTGCCACAGAAATATACAGTGGCGAAAGACTATAGTGGATAGACAATTGTACATGTGACAAACTATGAATATAGGTTCACACGTCCATAGGTACAGGGTAGGCCATCGTCCCAGGCCCAGCCATAATACTACACCATAGTTAGGATGACTTTGCCAACCTTCTGTGCTTCAGATGAAATACCCATGATATTGCTGTATCTCCGTCAAGCAGTGATAATGATGTAATCCCTGGCCTATACCTGCAATTCTCCATCCAATGGACAACATAGCTGCGAACAAGGCTAGGAAGGATGTCTGTCTCACATGTACTGTGATGTAGATCCACAGCATAATGATTGTCTGGGTGATATATGTGTCACCCAAACACATCCCATGAATGACCGTGACAAGGTAAATGTCACCTGCCCTAGTGATTCTGAGGGATGCGGATACAGTAGGTGAAGCATATGGGTTGACATGGCCTTGTATGTCAGGCACAGGTCAACACCAAACAGCAGGTATGTGACGTGATGTGGCAGGGGTCCTACATGTGGGGCAGCATTACACAAAATGGTGTCATCCTGCATCTGTACAACGATCAACCCATGTGGGCTTCCCAGCTGCTGTAGGTGTATGGTCAGATACAGTCTGAATGGGGCAATGTAGTAGATCATAGGTGTAACACGAATGGGTACAAGGAACAATGACCTAGCCTGATGTAGATGTGAATCCCTGCACCAACAGGTGGGCAATGTAGAAGACCCACACAACCACGATAGCAACGTGTGTGTGGAATGAATGGTGACCATCCAACACTGTCCCCTGATTCCTGGTAATCACCCCTGTGCTGAGTGGACAGCCACCTATATGCTGGACAGGGGTGACCTAGTACTTCTCCACAGGTATGATGTTGCATGACATTGCATTTAGCTGTGGGACATGTCCCTGACAGCAGATATGCATACCTGGGAGGCCCCTTTGAAGGATATCTGTGTCAGATGTCTGTCCCACTATGGCACCTGTTTTGCAGTCATCTACAAACACTGTTGCCCATAGCACCCCTGTGTGTGCCTGTACCGTGAAGATGTAGGTGTATGACAGGAGTGCACACATGGAAGGGCCCCATGGGACACCACTTCTGACAGGCAGTAGGTCTGATATGCTGCCAGCAACTATGACCGTGTGGGTTGTGTCACATAGACAGTTTACAACACATTCTGTGATGTGCTGTTCACATCCCAGCCAATGGGTTTATCAACGATACCTGAGGGGGTAATGTGATGAAGGGCTTTGCCAGGTCGAGGTAGGCTGTATGGACTGCAACATCCCCATCAGTGGCCTCGGCGACTGTCCTGAAAATGTCAACCATGCTTTAAAGGCATGAACCGCCCTGAACAAGACAAATCGTGTGTGAGGCAAAGTAAGTATGTCCCCTATGCAGTCATGTACGAGCCACAGTATGATCCCTCCCCATGTCTTTGCAGATAGGTCTCCTCAGGGTAATGGGACAGTAATAACCAGCCTCAGTGGAGGTATTGGCCTTCTGACGTGGGACTACAGTTGCCATGTGACACAACCTGGGTACCCTACCTGAGGTGAGGCTACAAAGAAATAGCTGTCCTAACTGTGGGTCCAATTCATAACCGAGATAGTGGAGTACACAGCGGGTCACCAGCTGGTCTCATCGATGCTATGTCCACTACCCTGAGAGAGCATGTCCCACCTGTGTGTCACAGAACATTTGGTGACCACAAACCAGTGGTACACACATCTCCTCATGTGTGGGGAGGGTGTGGAGATGTCCTCACTGGACTTGTCAGCCTGTATGTTGGCAATGTGTGTATGTTGAGTAAACCCCACCTCTATGTGAACCCAGTCAGAGCATATGTGGGACTGAGCTCCCAGGTGTCCAGCATAGCAACTGAAGGTGGTATGATTGTTAGCCAGGTCCATGTAGGTATATCTATGGAATGTGCCCTGGACTATTTCATGACAGTGTGTAAGTCTACACATATGATGACCAAGGGTGTCACACCTCACAAGGTGTCTGCTCCACCTTGTAGTAGCCACCTCCTCGTGTTGTACATTTTGTGTATGGCTGGGGTACACCACACTGGATGCTTGGCATTGGTACAGTGAACCACAGTTGGGTAAGTGAATGACTGGCTCATGCAGTCCTGTAGGTACTGGTAGATGGCAAATGTGATTGATGCAGTGGCTGCCGTACCATCGACCACTGGCTCAGGGTCCTTAAAGGAGACCACAGTACTGCGCAGTATTGTGTAGTCTGCCTCTGAGCAAGCAATGTGTATGGTAACTGGCAACACTCACAGCAACGGATGCCAAAAGCAGAAGCCAATGTCCAAATAACATAGATCAACTTCTGCATGACAATATGTGTTATCATACATGTATTGACATGTGTCTGCCAATTACAATTGGAAATGGCCGGTAAGACTGGCCTAAAGTTCCCATGATGTACACAGTCTGGGGGTGTTGTTCTGATAATAAAGTGGCAATACCTCCCAATCGTGACCTCTGGGTATGGTATGAAAGTGGTTGTTAACCTGCAACATTGGATGTATAGCATTGGTTTCTGGTGTCGGAAGACATGGTTCCTGTAGCACAACACAGTATGGGTAGTCAAGCACACATACACGATTGCTGAACACACAGCATCAGTGAAACCCACTGCTCACAAGGACACAGTCCGACAAGCTCTACACTTTACATATGCACAGTGGTGTCCATTGTAGGACCCAAAAATTGTGGAAAGAATCGAATAATGTGTTATTTCAATGCGTACCTGAAATCATTGTCGTCACAGGTACACATATGCACCGCAAGCGTTTAATGTTGCTGATAGCTGTCCGTGTAATGCAGCACAGATGCACAGAAATACCCAGGGTACCGGGTCCATAGAACTGCGTCCACATCACAGTTCCGCACACATGACGGATGTGTAATGGGTACTGTCAATTGTTGCAGTCAAGGGATTCTGGGTATGTAGACGCTGTGCTCGGTGTTGTTTCGCAGGCAATCCTTTCTCCCGCCCGTGGAGGGATGTGCGTAGCACCTGCCTTACTCTCCGCTAATAATGCAAACCATACTCTGGAGAATGCTAAATGTAGGTGTGGAATGTGTACAGCCTTATACTAGTGTCCAGTAGGCAATTGTCATGGATGGACACCCGTATGGCCAGGATGGCACCCACAACTGCAAACCCAGGTAAATGACATAGCCGCGGTAAGGCATAACACAGGAAATACACATAGGGACTACAGTTGACATTCCACATACAAAGCCGGACCCTCGTGCCAACACCGGCGATGACAGCACTCAGTCTGCCAGCAACAGACTGAGGAGCACCCGCCACCGCACAGCAGAACAGATGTGCGACCTGTGGAACACATACTAATGGCACACACACAACGTCAAGTAGGATATGTAAACTATGGCATTCCCACCTATGAAGACAACATGGTTAAATGAATGCATAGGTAAGCAACATGTTCCGGTGGTGTTATATTGGAAATACAGTGACGGATATGTCCCATTGGGATGTCTGCGGTTAATATGAAGCAGTTGCTAACCAGCATCTTTGGATGTATGTCATTTGTCCACAGTAGTAGATCACCTGGTTATGTAGCACCATGTGGAATGGGTAGTCCAACAGACATCCGCGATTGCTGAACACACAGTATCAGTGAAACCCACTGCTCACAAGGACACAGTCCGACAAGCTCTAAACTTTACATATGCACAGTGTTGTCCATTGTAGGACCCAAAATTTTGTCTAAAGACAGGAATGCCGCCTTCTTTCAACACTTAATTGAACTCATTGTTGCCCCAGGTACACATATGCACGGCAAGCTTGTTTAATGTTGCTGATAGCTGTCCATGTAATTCACCACAGATGCACAGAAATACCCAGGGTACCGGTCCATAGAACTGCGTCCACATCACAGTCCCGCACACATGACGGATGTGTAATGGGTACTGTCAGTTGTTGCAGTCAAGGGATTCTGGGTATGTAGACTCTGTGCTCGGTGTTGTTTCGCAGGCAATCCTTTTTCCCGCCTGGGAGGGATGTGCGTAGCACCTGCCTTACTCTCCGCTAATAATGCAAACCATACCGGAGAATGCTAAATGTAGGTGTGGAATGTGTACAGCCCTATACTAGTGTCCAGTAGGCAATTGTCATGGATGGACACCCGTATGGCCAGGATGGCACCCACAACTGCAAACCCCGGTACATGACATAGCCGCGGTAAGGCATAACACAGGAAATACACATAGGGACTACAGTTGACATTCCACATACAAAGCCGGACCCTCGTGCCAACACCGGCGTACACAGCACTTAGTCTGCCAGCAACAGACTGAGGAGCACCCGCTACCGTACAGCCGAACAGATGTGCGACCTGTGCAACACATAGGAATGACACACACAACGCCAAGTAGGATATGTAAACTATGGCATTCCCACCTATGAAGACAACATGGTTAAATGAATACATAGGTAATCAACATGTTCCGGTGGTGTTATATTGGAAATACAGTGACGGATATGTCCCATTGGGACGTCTGCGGTTTATATGGAGCATTTGCTAACCAGCATCATTGGATGTATGTCATTTGTCCACAGTACTAAATCACCTGGTTATGTAGCACCATGTGGAATGGGTGGTCAAACAGACATCCGCGATTCCTGAACACACAGTATCAGTGAAACCCAGTGCTCACAAGGACACAGTCCGACAAGCTCTACCCTTTACATATGCACAGTGGTGTCCATTGTAGGACCCAAAAATTTGTCTAAAGACAGGAATGCCGCCTTATTTAATCAACTAACTGAACTCATTGTAGTCACAGGTACACATATGCACCGCAAGCGTGTTTAATGTTGCTGATAGCTGTCCATGTCATGCAGCACAGATGCACAGAATTACCCAGGGTACCGGGTCCATAGAACTGCGTCCACATCACAGTCCCGCACACATGACGGATGTGTAATGGGTACTGTCAATTGTTGCAGTCAAGGGATTCTGGGTATGTAGACTCTGTGCTCGGTGTTGTTTCGCAGGCAATCCTTTCTCCGCCGCCGTGGGAGGGATGTGTGCGTATGACCTGCCTTACTCCGCTAATAATGCAAACCATACTCGGAGAATGCTAAATGTAGGTGTGTAATGTGTACAGCCCTAAACTAGTGTCCAGTAGGCAATTGTCATGGATGGACACCCGTATGGCCAGGATGGCACCCACAACTGCAAACCCGGGTAAATGACATAGCCGCGGGAAGGCATAACACAGGAATTACACATAGGGACTACAGTTGACATTCCACATACAAAGCCGGACTGTCGTGCCAACACCGGCGTACACAGCACTCAATCTGCCAGCAACAGACTGAGGAGCACCCGCTACCGTACAGCGGAACAGATATGCGACCTGTGGAACACATACTAATGGCACACACACAACGTCAAGTAGGATATGTAAACTATGGCATTCCCACCTATGAAGACAACATGGTTAAATGAATGCATAGGTAAGCAACATGTTCCGGTGGTGTTATATTGGTAATATAGTGACGGATATGTCCCATTGGGATGTCTGAGGTGTATATGAAGCAGTTGCTAACCAGCATCTTTGGATGTATGTAATTTGTTCACAGTACTAAATCAGCTGGTTATGTAGCACCATGTGGAATGGGTAGTCAAACAGACTTCCGCGATTGGGGAACATACACCAGCAGTGAAAAGCACTGGGCAGGTGGACACAGTCCAGCAACATCTAACTTGACATATGCACATCGGTGTCCATTGTAGGACCCAAAAATTCTGTTCAGAGAATGCCTGCTAGCTTCCTGCATTACTCATGTGATCTAACTGTCATCACCACGTCACAGGTACACATATGCATGCAAGCGTGTTCAATGTTGATGATAGCTGTCCATGAACTGCAGCACACATGCACAGAAATACCCAGGGTATCGGGTCCATTCAGCTGCGTCCACATCACAGTCCAGCACACATGAAGGATGTGTAATGGGTACTGTCCACTGTTGCAGTCAAGGGAGTCTGGGTATGTAGAATCTGGCCTCGGTGTTGTTTCGCAGGCAATCCTTTGTCCCGCCTGGGAGGGGCGTGCGTAGCACATGCGTCACTCTCCGCTAATAATGCACACCATACTCCGGGGAATGCAAAATGCAGGTGTGAAATGTGTACAGCCCTATACCAGTGTATAGTAGGCAATTCACATGGATGGACAAGCGTATGACTAAGATGGCACCCATAACTGCAAACCCGGTGGAATTACACTGCCGTAGTAAGGCATTACACAAGTCATACACATAGGGACTACAGTTGACATTCAACATACAACAAACACAGACAACCAGCCGATGAAGTCCAAAGCAAAGACGAGGTACTGTAGGGACCGTCAGTGACCAACCAGAGCACACCAAGAATTAAAGGCAGTCACCATAGTCTATTAGAGCCCACTTCGTCTGCTTCATAAGCAGACTTATTCAGACTACATACAATGCAGTCCAACCTACTACATTTACAAGCATTAATTGGTCAGTACATTAGATGTGCTAGGTACTAATTACATGCCTTAAAGGCAGACAAGCGAACAAACCTTACTTGGGTTACAGATCCCACACAGTGAGGACATCAGACATTGCTTCAAAAGGTACAGTCTTCATCGGAAAATAGAAATATATGTACATATATGAAACATGAACCAACATAAAATGTTTTCCAAATGTCTGACTGTGTAAGATACATATATATGTCCTACGGATTGTGCCAATATATTAACAGAACTGCAGACACCTAGTAATATAAATGAACCATAATATATACACATAAACCGTATGATTATGACTACTGTAAAATAGACCAACGAAATGTAAAGATTCACAATGTGCTAATGTAAATATTCATTTAGAAGGTTACTTAAATAAATCAATTCAGACATCCATGTGTAAATACTAACACAAGGCCAGCGAGGTGCTTGCCCTCACATGTACTGGGATGTCGATCCACAGCATAGAGAGTGTCTGGGTGATGAATCCGTCCCAACAACATGTTCGATTAATGACAGTGTCAAGGTGCACGTCAGCTGCCCTTGTGGTTCTGAGGGATCTAACTTATTTACGTGAAGCATAGTCATCAGATCTGGGTTCGACTTAGCCGTGTATGCCAGGCACGGGTCACCTCTGGGCAAGTGGTATGCAACTGTATACAGCTGGAATTCTTTCAGTCGGTCAGTATAACACATATACCTGAGACCCTGCATCTGTTTGTCGAAGAACTGTTGGTGCCTTTCCAGCTGCTGCAGGTGTTGGGTCAGATACATTCTGAACGGGGCATTGTACCCAATCATAGGTCTATTGAGTGATGAGTACAAGGGGACAATGACCTCCCCTGATCTAGATGTGAATCCCTTCATGATGATGTGGGCAATGTGGAAGGTCTACCTAACTATGTTAGCAACATGTGTGTCTAACTTAACGGTTAACAACAACACGTGTCCCCAGATCACTGGTAACCCCTCTGTGCTCAGTGGATTGCCACCTATATGGTAGCTCGCGGTAACCTTGTTCTTCCCGAAGGGTATGCCTATGCATTTCCTGGCATTTAGCTGTAGGACATGTCTCTGGTACCACTTATCCACATCTGTGAGGCACTCCTGAAGGATATCTGTGTCAGATGTGTGTCTGACTTTGGCACCTGGTTTGCAGTCATCTGCAAACATTGTCACCCATAACCCCCCTGTGTATGCGTGTACATTGGAAACGTAGATGCTGGAAATAGTGGACCCAGGACTGAGCCCCATGGGACACCACCTGTGACTGGCTGTGAGTATGACATGGCGCCAGCAACTGTGGCCATGTGTGTTCTGTGACTTAGCCCGTTTGCAACCCATATGGCGATGTATGGATTTACATTCAAGATGACAGGTTTATCAATTATACCCGAGGGGGGTATTGTGTCGAAGGCCTCTGCCGGGTTGAGGTAGGCTGTATGGACTGCTTTACCCTCAGCAATGGCCTTGGTGACTGATTCTACAAAGTGAAACACGTGTAAAGGGCATGATCTGACTCTGACCAAGCTAAACTGGGTTGTATCCAAAGTATGCAGGTCCCCTATGTCTTTATCTATGTGTCCCATTATGATCCATCTCCATGGCTTTGCAGATAAGGCTTGTCAAACTAATGGTATGGTAATAACCAGGGTCAGTGGAGGCACCATCTATGTGGAGTGTGACTACAGTCGCCCTGTGCTACTACTCAGGTACGATCCTGAGGTGAGGCTAAGATTAAACAGCTGTCCTAAGTGTGGGTTAAATTCCCATAGAGTTCCTGGAGTACACAGCTGGGACACCATGTGGACCCATGGATGCTGTGTTGACTGCCTTGGGGCTGGATGTGGGTAATGCTGGACATACCCACGGCAGACGCACGTTCGAGTCCGATGCCCAAGGGACCACACACATAGCCGCCTTAGGCATAGGCCAAGTAAGTAGCCGCCTAGGGTGTTGCTCTACCGGGCACCTTTCCAGACTCTATTTGGTGTAGGTAGACCAGGAGGGGGGTAGCGGGTGATGTATCGGTGGCAACTTCTGCCTAGGTCACCACTTACCCTACGGCCAATCTTCCCGGGTATAAGACAGGAGAACCCACACCCAGACCCCGGTCATTGCTAGGGTCATTGCTAGTATGGCACATCATCTATGTAAGGAAGGAAACCATATATCCCCAGACATAATGGCACAGCATAATGCCTGTTCGCCGCCAAAGGCAGACATACGCCACCAAGGGCGGTGCGGACGCATCGCGCGAGATGTCCGTTAACAATGCCGACATTGTCTCGCTTTGTGAAACAAACTCCACAGAGACATTCAATAATAGACAACGACGGACAACCCGATGTCCTCGTGGTTCGAGCTGTTCAACCTGTTACGCCATGTTAAATGTGTGTAGCACAGCGAACCGGCCAAACAAAGCAACGGACATGTCTGTGGCTCAGTGAAAGTCGCCACGCAATGTTAAACCCTTGTAATATTGCGACACAGGCCATACATACGGAGGGTTAGTAATGGAAATTGGTTAGTTCGATCAGACCGTGTGCAATTAGTATAACGAGATCTACAACTGATACACCGCCAATCGATGCACGGTTACGTAATAATTGGGGGCCGTGACATGGTTCCATGGTCACGGACAAAACGTGCCCATGTGACTCTTCTTACATTCAGACAGGGTCAGGGCAGTCCCGTACAGTGGGCGGCCAAGACCAAACCCAAAGCACCACAGCAACACCCTGACAATCGAAGGCCTGTATGCGTATGGGATATAAGCAGCTGTCATCTGAACAGCCCTGCGGTGACGACATATGCATCCTGGGCCATGAGCGAGGGGGAATTAGGAAAGTTCAACATGCAGTACCGCACCTTTCCCAGCAGGAGAATGGATGCCTGTGACGCGCGCGTGTGCGGGGGATATGTAAATGTACATAGGTACCAAGGGTATGCATATTAATGACAACGAACAGCTAACGTGCACTGGTCACAGTAACCGTCAAACGTGAATGCAGTCACATTTGAATTACGACTATAGAACATATAGATGTGCACGTGTACGTAAAGCGTCCATGCTGCAAAGACTGTTACATATATAAAGCTGTAAGTGCTTTCTGCACACGTCCGTCAACCGGATCAGACATATGTTACCGGAATAGTCACAAGTAACGCAAAACACGTAACCACACAGACACTGTAAACATATATAAACGGACTACGGATATGCATGTGCGCGTGCGCGTAACCCGCAATCCGGACATGCGAGTGTGCGTGTGCGATCCAGTGGAACCAGGGAAGGTTACAGATGTCTCCTCCACACGTTTACATTCATAATTGTCAAATATATGCTTAAATAGTACTTATTGATTCCATGCTTTGTTATCGTAATGCTACTATTATACACATTGATATACAATAACCTGATCAACACACTACATTCTAAGGTGCACTCTCAGCAATTATCAACTATGTGTCCGGATACTGATTGTATTTACCAATATTGTATATATATTAACACATTGTTGCCGTATTATTGTTTCCATGAAGTAAGGCATGCAACACTGATATGTATATGTCACGTTATAATCAAGACTTGGAGCACTGTCCACCTAACTATGAGCAGGTTTATTGATTATTCCGCTTTAAACCGACTCTGAAGGAAGTGTATAAGGGACGGCTATGTCATGCATTCCATCCGACGATGCCCCATGTTAGTAGGTGAGAGAGCTCAGTATCCTTTCACTGTGGAGTCTATCGTATTTGACAGTGTCTGTTTTTGCCGATATATGTTCCATAATGTCGTTTATGAAGATGGGCAGGACGCAAGGTTTGCTGTATTTCCGCATACCGGCACGTGGATATAGATAGGCCATGTCATACAAACGATGGGTAGTCAAGCAGACATCCACGACTGGGGAACATACAGCGGCAGTCAATACCACTGGCCAGATGGGGACAGTCAAACACGCTCTACACTTTACAAATGCACATCGGTGTCCATTGTAGGACTCCAAAAATTACGACGCTTGCTCCTTTATACACCGGATCGGCCAATCAGAATACTAACCGTGACTACGCACAGCTAGACATATGCACCACCAGCGTGTTTAAGGTTGATGATACCTGCCCATGACATGCAGGACATATGAACAGAGGTCCCCAGACTGCCGTGTCCATACATGTGCGCCCATATCCCAGTTCCGCACATGAAGGATGTGTCATGCGCATCGCGGGGGTTGCAGCCATGGTATCCTGGGTATGCAAAATGGGGCTCGGTGTTGTTTGGCAGATAATCCGCTGTCCCGGCCCGGGGGAGGGCTGCGGGTACAGGACGTGCCTTAGTCTCAGTAAGGATGCAAAGCATCCATAGGGTAATGCTAAAGGCATGTGTGAAATGTGTTCAGCCCTACATCAGTGTCCAGTAGGCATTTCCCAAGGATGGACAAACGTACGGACAAGATGGCACCCATAATAGCAAACCTGGTGGAATCACACAGCCGTAGTAGGGCATGACACAGGACATAAAGATGGAAACAACAGTAGATACATCCCGTAGACATCCATCCTGCCGCGAATCCCAGTGTACACAGCAGCGAAGGTGCTATCAAGTATGTGGGGATCACCCGCTTCCACTCTGCGGAACATACCTGCGACCTGTGGAACACATATTAATGGCACCCCAACAACGTCAACTAGGAAGGTCATACTATCGCTAAAATATGGCGTTCACACACATAAACGACATACTGTCATGAATAAATAGGTTCTACATGTACCGACTGTGTTATACTGACAATACAGTGGCGGATAGTTCACAATGGTACCTGTGAGGATTATCTAAAGCAGTTGCCAACCTGCAGGACTACAGTAACACCCTATGGGTAAATTGTGGAAGGACACGGGTTACACTACATAATATGGGTAGGCGGACAGACATCCGGAATGGGGAACATACGGCGCAGTCAAACCCACTGGCCGAATGGACACAGTCCAACATGTTCTAAACTTTACATATGCACATCGGTGTCCATTGCAGGACCCAAAAATTACTCCTTAAGTAAGTGTGGGCAACATAGTGTGAACCGGAAGAGGTGACAGCCGTGACTAAGGCACAGGTAGATATATGCACCACAAGCACCTTCAAGGGTGATGACAGCCGCCCATGAAATGCAGGACATATGAATAGGACTCCCCAGGCTGCTGCGTCCATACACGTACGCTCACATCCCATTTCCGCACACATGAAGGGTGTGCAAGGGGTACTGTCGAGGGTTGCAGACATGGGATCGTGGGTATGCAAATATGGGTGTCGGTGTGGATTGGCAGATGATTCGTCGTCCCGCCTGCAGCGTGGCTACGGCATGGCATATGCGTTACTCCGCAATACTAATACCGATCATCCACCGGAAATGGAGAATGCAGCTGTGAAATGTTGACAGCCCGATACTAGTGTCCAGTAGGCAGTTCCCATGGATGGACAAACGTACGGCCAAGATGGCACCCATAGCTGCAAACCTGGGGGAATCCCACAGCTGTTGCAAGGCATAACCTAGGGAATACAGATACGGCCAACAGTACACACTGGCCATTCAAAGCAAGACCGCTGGGCAGATACCGCGACACAACACTCAATGTGCCAGCACATCTATGGGGATCACACGCCCATACAGTGGAACAGATGGGTCACCTGTGTAAAGATACCAATGGCACAATCTCCACGCCTGCTGGGAATGACATAGGATGGTCAAACTATGCTGACACCAAAGAAAGACATCCTTTGGTGAATTAATAGGATTGATGTCAATACACCATGGCAAACACCCAATGAACAGGGAAGACTTGCTGGCACCCTATGGCCACAAACCATGTCACACATAGGTAGATGGAACAGTCAACATAAACATTTCGTCCACGACAGGTCATATGGTATCCAAAGGTACTTCATAGACATGTATGCGCTATCACCCGCTGGCCCTGGAGACTTACATATAACATGGAAGTATCCAGGCTTTAAATGTCCACCCTTACACTTCCATTTGTCACTTTCTATGCGAGCAATGGAGATGTAGCCACAGCATAGAAAGCAGAGACGCACTGCTAATCTAAACACACATGTCAACATCACAGAAAGCATACTATGAACACACTTATTACATGATATTGTACTATGAAACACAAACAAACCAGCAACCTGCAGCAAGAATAGTCCCCGTAGTTCGACACAACACAAGTCTTCGTAACATTTAAACAGTTCATTAAAACATGCAACGCTGTTTCCACAATGTGTGCAGGAAAAATGCTATGTCTAAGAATGTTCACAATCAACAATGTGAGTCTTAACATGATTTTAAATATCACACTGTTGATTGTGAACACTTTAACAATTTGCTTATTCAGTTGTATTTTCGAAAGCAATGGAAACACACACACACACGGAAGGGACGGGAGATGAACCTATGCCTATTTACATGAACTCAGTACAGTATGAAGCATTTACACAACGCACTACCGAAGTTAACTGACGTGAGCGCTGTCAGAGGCATACATGTAGGTTGCTGACGCCACCCGAAGACAATATTTGGAAATAGCCAAGGCATGTGTTGCGGAGCGCCTAAAATCATAATCAGTCGCAGAGGCAGCTGGAAACACACACACACAGAGACACACACACACGGAAGGGACGGGGACGAACCTACGCCTATCTACATGAACACACTACTGTATGAAGCATTTACAGAACGCGCTACCGAAGTTTACTAAACAGAGCGCTGTCACAGGCATACTTGTAGGCTGCTGACGCCACCCGAAGACAATAGTTGGCAATAGCCAAGGCATGTGTTATGGAGCGTGTAAAAGCATAATCAGTCGCAGAGGCAGCTGGAAACACACACACACAGAGACACACACACGGAAGGGACGGGACGAACCTACTATCTACATGAACACACTACTGTATGAAGCATTTACAGAACGCTGCCACCGAGTTTACTAAACAGAGCTGTCACAGGCATACTTGTAGGCTGCTGACGCCACCTGCAAGACAATAGTTGGCAATAGCTAAGGCATGTGTTGCGGAGTGTCTAAAAGCATAATCAGTCGCAGAGGCAGCTGGAAACACACACACACAGAGACACACACATACGGAAGGGCCGGGGATGAACCTACGCCTATCTACATGTACACACTACTGTATGAAGCATTTACAGAACGCTGCCACCGAAGTTTACTAAACAGAGCGCTGTCACAGGCATACTTGTAGGCTGCTGACGCCACCCGAAGACAATAGTTGGCAATAGCCAAGGCATGTGTTGCGGAGCCTAAAAGCATAATCAGTCGCAGAGGCAGCTGGAAACACACACACAGAGACACACACACACACGGAGGGGACGGGGGACGAACCTACGACTATCTACATGAACACACTACTGTATGAAGCATTTACAGAACACGCTACCGAGTTTACTAAACAGAGCGCTGTCACAGGCATACTTGTAGGCTGCTGACGTCACCCGCAAGACAATAGTTGGCAATAGCCAAGGCATGTGTTGCGGAGCGTCTAAAAGCATAATCAGTCGCAGAGGCAGCTGGAAACACACACACACAGAGACACACACACACACGGAAGGGACGGGGGACGAACCTACGCCTATCTACATGAACACACTACTGTATGAAGCATTTACAGAACGCGCTACCGAGTTTACTAAACAAAGCGCTGTCACAGGCATACTTGTAGGCTGCTGACGTCACCCGCAAGACAATAGTTGGAAATAGCTGAGGCATGTGTTGCGGAGCGTCTAAAAGCATAATCAGTCGCAGAGGCAGCTGGAAACACACACACACACAGAGACACACACACACACATGGAAGGGACGGGGGATGAACCTACGCCTATCTACATGAACACACTACAGTATGAAGCATTTTCAGAACGCGCTACCGAGTTTACTGAGCAGAGCGCTGTCAGGAGGCATACCCCTACGTGAGTGGTATAATTTGCAGAGGCAATGCGCCCGATCGAGTTCGACAGAGTGTGCAGTCACGCAGTCTGTTACCATCCTGTTGCCGACACCAACACGCTAGTGCTGCAGTCGAGAATAACAAGTAACTACTGATCAGTACATCACTGCATACTGGGCATGCTCAGACACTTAGACTCGGCACAGGGCAGACATGCATACACATGTTGCGACAGCATGGGTGGCGGAATGTGGACCGTCATGTGTGTCCAGCCACACAACAGAAACCTGACCATGCCACAGACGTGGCTGGCCGCTAGGGGATACAGGCATGCACCCGGGTATAACTGCAGACGGGCGGTGTGCACTGTGCTGTGTGTCTATCTACACAGCTGCCTACTGGGCATGCTCAGACACTTAGAGTCGGCACAGATCAGACATGCATACACATGGTGCGATGGCATGGGTGGCGGAATGCGGACCGTCCTGTGTGTCCGCCACACAACAGCAACCCGCCATGCCACAGACGTGGCCGTTGCTGCGGGGAATATCTAGGTGCAATTAACCATGTGTAGGACTGGCCTACAGTTTGTTGCATGCTACAGACAACCCTCCCAAACACAGGATACCTTCACAGATGTCCTGAGGACACTGGTGAATGGGCATGCTCTCACAACAGCACCGTATTGGGTGACATGAACCACCCATACATAGCCTGGGAACATTACCCATGGCACAACACAGTACGCCAGCAGTCCCAGGTGTTCACACACCTGGCCACTGTTAAACAGCCATGCACCATACATACTGGGGGGGGATGTTTGACAGTTCTGCCCATCAAACATGGTGAGGATATGCCCCACACAGGATGTACAGCCCTCAATGGTGATGCAAGACCGTATAGTGGATCCACTGGTCATCCACTCACTGTAACCAACACCAGCATGGGGGACCTCAGTGATGACCTCTCCACAGAAAACCACACACATCATACGACCGGTGTGGTACCCTACAAGTCCTCCATGCCAGTGTTGAACAGAGGCCAGACCGGCAAACACCTAACAAATGCCTTCCCCGACCACCCACATGCATGTCTGCAACAGGCAAACATGATGACATCAGGACCTTGTCCACCACAGGTAGGCACATGGTGTGGTGGACCGCAGCCACTGACTACCTGTACATCAACAGTTGGAGCTACTACATGGCAGAGCAATGACAGTACCAGGGAAACCATCACCCATTCATACCGGCGTCACCATACGGCCCCACATACCATCATCCAGGTCCGCCAGGGAGTGGTACTGCAGAGGGCACATGAGACAACCACAGGGCCTTCCCTAACTGTGGTAAGGACATGGTTGTGGGCACACAGACTTGCCTGGAAATGGTCCAGAATGGTACAACAGTCACTGCACCCACAGACATTGTCTGCAAACCACAGGACATGTTCCATGCATACATCCCCCCGCCAACAGGGAACATATCCATCCCACCAGAGTGTATCCTCCCAAACATGTCATATGGCCTGGAGTGATCCCATATCTCTATGGCAGTTGACACGTCAGCAATGGGCACCGATGGTGTCCCTGGCTGTGTGCTACCCATCCTCATTGAGGCCCTCGGCCCACACATACGCCCACTGTGTCATGTTAGCCTTACTATGGGCTATGTCCCCAATGGATGCCATATGGCATCTGTGGTCCCACTATGCCAGGGTAGTGCTCCTATGGACTGTCAACAGCCACACCCTATACGCTTGACAAGTGTTGTCTGCAAAGCTGTGTGGAGGTCCATACAGGTGGCCATGGTTACAGATAGCGGTGTACAGCCAATACCAGAACATACCCACAACTACATAGTCAAGTGCGGATCCTGCCTCCCGAACCTGCTCGTCCAGTCTGGAGTGGTCACCAAGGCCATTGATGGGGATACGGGTTTGCACACAGTACCATGACCTGGTGGGAGCTGCTCAGAGCACACTACACATGGGACCCATAGAAAGGCTCGCCAGCATACATGTGGGGACATATGTCACCCGATGCTTCTCAGACAGGTTGGAGGTCACACCACACAGGGTTGGTGCTCAAGGTGCCTTGTCACACTCATATCTGGACTCAGTGGAGGCCCACAGGGCTCACTCCTGTGCCCCCTGCCATATGGCATCCGACCTTCCAATGTGCATGCAATCATAGGGGATTGTAGCAGACAAGGTATGCAGATGACTACGCGACCGCCAACATACCCAACACCCCATGTTACACGGACATCCACCTAGGGCGTCATAGACATGGATGACTGGTGCCAGAGCCATGGCCTGCTACTAAATGCCAGAGAAGGTGCAGCCCTACCCAGTGTGAAGGACATGTTCATCCCAATGTCACATGTAGGTGGTACGCCATTAAAGATGGTGGACGTGTTCAGGGAAATGGCTACCACACCTGTCGGCAACCTCTGTCAACACACACAATGGCAATGTGGGTGTGAAGACATTCCATTGTGGCCTCCTGGTCTGGATGGAATGGCAACCACATCAGGGGTGTTCATTGTACCCTGTACACATCACACACCAGAGCAATGACTGCGCATAATGGCACAAGTGGCCTGTAGCTAACCTGACGCCTGCAGCACTCAGAAGGACAGCAAACGCTCCACAAGACGGGATGACGGTGCTAGATCATGTGTCACAAGCTGCACGGCCAAGGGGACACCGGCTGTGGATCTTCACAGCACAGCTGCTCTGTGGTGATCTGTGCCTGACATACACGGCCATGTCTGACCTGGGTGACATGGGCACATTCCACCTCCCAGGCTCCATGCAAACACGGGCACAGAAGTGACTGTCAGACACCTCAACACAAAGATGAGTGGGACGTGCTGGGGGAACAGGGTTAACGGCCAGACACCCCCTACAACACGGGAGGAGTGCCAGGCCATGTGAAGGAAAGGCCCTGACTGCCTTTGTCCAGGACTGCTAATGACATGTGGATGTGTGATGATAGTTATGCGCCAGGCAACCTCTGTGTGTCACTGCTAGACCAGGGACTGGGGACTGATGGATATGGCATCCCCATCCTGAGGGGTGTTAGACGCCACACACAGTCATGCTAGGTCCACACATGTCGAGGGCACATATCCTGTTACGCTCATGTGCGCCTATGTACCCATGTAGGGTCCATGCCGGATGCGGGTAACTGTGCTATGCTGATGTTGCCAGACATGCTCAGGGTACCCCACCATCACACGGGGAACTAATTACAGTGCTCCCAGTAGGCACGCAAGTACACCATCAGTATCATACGGGTTAACTGCACCGACATGGTGCTACACATGTAACCACCACACATACTGTGTACACATATCAATGAATGCTGCACCTGTCCTGCATGGTATGTCTGCTGCATGATGTCCGTGCACAACCCACATCACATACACACCTGTCACCAGCCATACACACACACCACAACATACACATCACGTACTATGCGGACACAGGTATCACATACACCTCTCACTATCGTGTCCACCCTGTGCATCAGAATATGTTAGCTTAACCGCATTGATGGTGTGGCTCACAGTTATGCGGCAGAGACTTCATCATATGCACAGGGTGATATGTGCCACAGGCATGGGCTGTACCAATGGATGACATCATGTGTGTGTGTAAGGGCAAGTTCATTGAGTGGGCATGACTATGTAGATTGCATGTGGGTGTGGTGGAGCCCTACAGTTGTGTCTGCTGTGTGTGGGTGTGTGTGTACACAGTTCAGTCATCTGTGATGCCTACACGGGTATGCTTGGCAGCCCCTGACTGTACAGTGCAGGTGTTACGGCTCACTGTGTTCGCCGGCGGCGACATGACCCGCCTGCCTGGGGTCGCACGGGCACGACCGGTGGAGGTAATGGACTGTCCACTCTCCGATGTCACATGTCCGCTGGAAACGTGCCCACGACGGGCCGCCCAGGGCCACGTCCATGTGGCCTGCTCTGTCCTGGTGTGGATGGTGTAGTAGCAGCTGCAGTGCTACTGCTACCAGCACTGTCTGGGTGGGCATGGGAGGTGGCACGCACACGCTGACCTGCAGCAGGTGGTGTTGCTGGCACACGCCCACGTGCCTTATGCCTCACCCCTACCTGGTGTTCCTGCACGGACTGCGACGCCAAGGATGGCCAAGCCTCGGTCGAGGAGACCAGCCATGTCACCCAATCTCCTATCCAGAACATCGGCAAGATGCTGTTGTGCATTCGCCAATGCCTGGATGTTGTCATTTAGGGTACGGATTGCGGACCTGTGCAGCCTCTGCCCTTCCTGGTTCTGCCGTTCGCCACGCCCGCGCCGCCATTACAGTCTGGAACATGCGCCTGGTTATACCAGCTGCTGCACCCTGTACGGCAGGTGTATGTCTAGCGGTGCTCCCCCTACGAGCAGCACCTGCCACATGCCTGCGTGGCACTGCACCAGTCCTTACACTGGCAACATCGTGTGTACCCACACCTTCTGCAGCCACCACACATTCCTGCTCGGGGACAACAGACGCTGACTGACCGTCATCTATGGGCAACGGTGTTGGGGTATGTGTCGGCATCTGAACCGTGTGGGGGATGACAGGGACGTATGTGTGATGTTCTCCAGTGGCACAGACTCTGCCTGTGATGACCCTGCCTGTGCCTCATGCACATGGTCATCACCACTACTATCTGTGGGGACACTAGCATCAGATTGACCGCAGGAGGGGAACGCACCTACAGCACCTGTCAATACAAAGACATACCATCGGTTACAATACACACACACACACACACACACACACACACACACACACACCATGCATGTGATAATGCAGGTGGCATGCAGCATTCACACAACACAGACCAGTGAATGCAGACCAGACATTCATAGTGGCAGTATGTACACTGCCCTGGTGGGGACAGTACAACAGGCAGGTGTCATTTAGTAGGCATGCAGTACACACATTCATGGTAGTTTGCATGCATCAGCGTGATACACCGTGTGGCTGGCGTTGAGAGTACACATGGCTGCCGACACTATGTAATGTACACCGCAAACATGTGCGGTATCATGTGGACATGTGAAGATGGTGTCCCACCGCATGCACCACATCACAATGGCTGTCACGGTGCAGTGTTATGTGTACAGTGTACAGATACAATGTATGTGTAACAGTGATGTCTGTGCAGGTACGGTTGCTGCGAGCTGTGTGAATAGCTGTACGGTGTGTGCGGGCTCTGTGCCACTGCACAGTAGCAGGACACAGCTATGTGTCTGTGCGATGCGTGACCTGGACGCATTACATTGCCATGTCTGTAAGTCAGTTCAGCTGCTCAGCAGCACGTATATGGTGGACATTGGAGGCACCTGTAGTAGCTGTGGAGAGGCATTCCATGTCACTGGTGTACTACATCAGATGTCCAGGGGGTCCACTACAGTGATGAACCCACTATGTGTGTACAGGGTGCAACGGTGAGTACCCACTGTGGATGTGCTGTGTGGCAACATGCCTGTAGGTATCAACCATGGCCTTGTCTGTCTGAGTCATTGACAATTGTGTGTGGTAGACATCGCGGCACATGGCCCTGTGGTGGCCCATGTGACATACACCCATACTAGTGTGACGGGCCACATTCTCTACGGATATGCTGACAGTGTGGATGTCTGCTATGTTGTGCATAGGTCATATCATGGTGTGACAATGCTGCAGCCAGACATCCACGCCCATGGGACATGGCATGCGCCATGTCACAACGCAGTGCACCGATGCAGGGCATGGGTCACATTGGTAACACCTGTGCTCTGGCCAGATCACAGCTCACTATGTGGTACTGTGTGCATACTGCACTGGCATACCAATGCATACTACACATGCAGCCATTGTGTAACACCTACACCATTGTATGCATAGCTGAATGCACGAACACACCAATAGGTTGTGTGGTGTCATACCACTCTCACGGTAACGGGTGTATCTACTGTACATGGGTGGTGTGTATGTCGGTGGTGCGAGCTGTATACCGTGACGGGGCACACACAGGTGAGCATGTCATGCCTAGACACATGGGGAATATCAATACAGCAGAACATGCGCTTGACTAGCAACAGACTTACCTGCAACAGACCCTTGTCCTTGCGACACGCCAGACGTACCTGTAAAGGCATTACACAAAGGTATACACATTAGCCATTACTATCTCCACGGTCAGCACTGTGCATGTCACATCATGCATGTGTGTGGTAGCATGTGCTATGCACATGTCTGCTAACACAACATAGCATACAATGGTTTGCATCTTGTGTGGCCATATACCTGGCATGTATTGCTATATCATGTGTTGTACCATGACACCCACACCCACGTCGCCTATCATACAAACATGCAACACTGACTTACCATGCAGCTCCAGGCTCATAGCTCGGGAGACACCCACCTCCACGATGGACGCAAGTGGTTCTGCGTGTTGTTCCGTGGGTGTCCCCAGACTGGCCAGGAGCTCCTCCGTAGCTGTGAGTGGGGGCTGTGTTGGTGGCCCACCACCTGTCCCACGTTGTTGCCTGGCGATTGCAGCGGCACGCTGTCTTGCATGCCGGATCAGGTCTGTGCAGTGCCTGCAGATTTGTTGGTAGCTGCAGTTGTTTCTGCCCACGCTGTTCACACTCCTGCACATCTCCTCCCACATCTCCTGCCGTTCCTGTGCCTGCTGTGGCACATGGCTAAACAGGGCGTTGTAGTTACTCTGGAGGTATGGTATGATGACCTCCTCCTCCTGTCGGCTAAATGTTGGAAGCCGGGAACGTGGCATTATCTGGAAGACATAATGATGGTGGCAGGTCACATTCACACTGCTGTGCTGGCATACTGTTGGAAATACATTGCTATGACATGTACGACATCTGCACAGTGATCTGTGAAGGGCATCGTGGCGGTGACACAGCCGATGTTGTGGCTTCACACCATTGAGCATTGGGTGTCACATCATATCTGTGTGCCACCCCATCACACAGTGCATGCACCATGTAGATGTTAGCCTGCCATGGACATGTGTACCTGGCTGCACCTATGTCCATATCAGTTGGCATAAGTCCCCATGTGATGTCTGTGCTACTGTTCACCTGGACGCTGTGTATATGTCAGTACACATCATGTCTGTGTCCATTGTGAACGTCAGCAGCGGCACTGTACACATACACATGGACACCTGCACATGCATGTGTTGTGCCATGTACTTCCACACAGCACTGTACCAGTGCTGGACAACTTGCCACAGCTCACCTGTGTTACGTATGTGATAGACATGGAGCAATGTGTAACCATGACACATTAGCAGGAAAGGCCATGCATAGCATGTACACACACACATTGTGCAGAGCATCACACAGCACCTGTAACATGACAGGGTGCATCTACGACACATTACTACTGTGAATGGTTGATAGTGTGAGTGCCTTTGTCCATTGCACCATGTGGGACTGTGATAGCTCATGCAGCCTTGCTGGTCAGCTCTGCATGATATGGCAGGGTATGCCACATACATGGCACTGGGTGTGATCCACCCGGGGGCTGACGGTATTGGCAGGGTGGCTGTCCATTGCATATGTCATAGCTGTGTGAATATGGACATTCAACATGTTTATCACCATGGTGTGGACACTGTCCTCCAGCGAGGTATGCTGTACGCTGCTTGTTGAGGGTGTGTGTGGTGCATGCAAGTATCACACATCCATACATACACTGTAGCCCTGGCAGGTGCTATGTGCTGTATGTGTACACACACCGCTATCCCATGCACATGGATGGCTGCCTGAACTGATGTGGGTAACACATATGTGTACATCCATTGCCCGCTGCCACCCACATGTCTGCTGCTGCACTACACACCGCCATCCCTCCCTGTGTGAATGTGGTGCTGGCCTCAGCAGAGGTATCCATGTATGGGGACAGGGATGTTCACATAGCAGGCCCACTGATGGTATCGTCGATCTGACCATACACATATGATGCACCCCTCACACATACAACCCATTCATATTGTTGTTCACAACGGTGACACAGCTATATTGCTATGCCGGAGCCATTCACAGACATACATACACAGAGGCATGCACGTCCATCTGTGTCATTGCCTGGACTATTGGTGTGGTTTGGAACCTAACATGTTTGACTGCAGGTGGCGCAGACCTACTGTGCACATGTCTACATGGTAGGCCTGTTCTACGGTAGCCATCTGTGATGTGCTGTGCACATCTCATATCTGCACATTTGGTTGGTGTCCATTCCTCCAGGGGCCAGTGGTGGGACATACAGGGATGTTGCTGAACATATATGCATGCGACCCTGTACAGCTGTGACGCTAGCCTCTCAGATGCTCATGTGTCGTGGACGTGAACACCGTACACACACATGTGGTTGTGGGCCGTCCGCACTCCATCTCCACCTGTGGGTTGCTATCATCCCACACACCCTTGTACTGTATGTTCAGGCTATGCACCTATGTGGGGCTTGTGTGCATACGATACTATGTGCCTTTGCACCCATCACAGACATTGTCACACAGGTACACCGGCAGCCATACACATCGCAGATTGTTGTCAGCATGTCACATGTGGTACACACCTAACACATCTCCTGTGGGACATGGTAATTTGTATGGGCATGTCCAGTAGTGACATACCACAGCTACCCCTACATGACGGCTATGCAGGACATGTCTGTGTACATCTACTGTGACATATACACAAGCAATGCCCCCTACCTACATCACATGGTACTACCTGTGGAGTATGTGTGTCTGCATCCATGCTATGGCCATAGATGACAATTGTACATCAATATGTGCAACATACCTCAGTGGGGTTGTCATGAGCACATGTTCCATGTGTCAATGCATTGTTTGTGTCTGTTGGGCGGTCATTGTTGTGCATGGTTTACATGGCTGACATAGTGTACTGTGTCTGATTCCAGGTACTTCATTGGGCTACCAGCATTGTACATTTCTACAGCACATTCCAGCCATCATGTAGCCAGCTTAGATGACAGTGGAGGTGTTCCGCCATGTGCACATATGTCACACGGTACAAGGGTGACTGACACACATTGTCAGGACTGGGTTCTGACTGCTGTGGCTGTGTGTATCGGTGTTGACAACCATGACTGCACCAGATGGTGTCTTCTGGATGTGTGACATTCACAACAAACACCCACATTCACATAGCAGCACATCGCCCATGACAATTGACATTCCTGCATGAACACTGTGTACGGTATGTCTGTATGACCACTGCATATATCACTGGTGGCCACCAGCATGGCTGCCTACAACAGCAGTGTGTATCCTGTGCAAACATGGGTTACACCAGTCGCACCACACCTGTGTCAGATGGCCCTGTAGTGGGTGACAGTGCAGTTCCATTCATCATGTAACAGTATACATCATGCACCAGTATGTTGCAGACATGTGAACGGCTGTGCTAGTCGACATATGCACACATGACACATCACCTGGTACACCGCTGCTGCCTTGCCACCTGCTATTGTGACCACCCTGTGATGACATTGTACGGCCCACATGGACTTGGACATGTGATGGCTCAATGGTGAATTAACTGTCCAGGTGTGTGTCTAGCCAGGTGTCCAGTAGCCAGTGGTCTGCATGCAGGGATAGTCTACATTGGCCTACTCTGTCACTGGGACTGTTGACTATGGTCATACTGTTGTTATGCAGGCATGTGCTGTTTGTCCAGTCTGATAGTCGTGTTCAACCACACTACCTTGGCACACATGACGTGTGGACATCTGCCTAAGGTGTGCAGCCCACATGTACATCTTCACATGCTATGCTGCCTGTGCAGCGTAGTCACATGTCTGTCTCCGGCAGGGCTGTCACAGGTTGGCACGGCATGCAGTGATGTGTGACAATGCTCACACCTCCACTGTGCTGTACACTAGCACTGCACACACAGTACAGCACACATGTCATTTATCTGCAGTGCCTGGGACCTGCCTCCATGCCCTACACGGCACACCTGCCAGTCCAGATTGTACACAGATCATACCTCCCAGGCACATACCTGGACTGCAACACACACGGGTGGGTGGTTCCCACACCACACCGTGATTTACACACATACTGTATTTTCCCATGACACATTGCATCATAGGTAGTCCATGTTCAGATACCCATGTTCGTGGCCGCTACGCACATTGTGACACGTGACAGTGAATACACTGTACACCACAGGTTACATGCCAGTCGGGTTGGCATACTGTACATTGCACCTAGGACAGTTGCTACTGCTATGTATTGCCAGCAACATGCCCTTCCCTAGTATGGACTCCCATGTACCCACACATGCTTGGCCATGCAGTACGCATAGCTGGGTGACACATTACACGACACATACCATACCTACACTACCCTCAGCATGCACCAAACCTCCATGTGTCTGTGTGCTAGGCCTACACACCTCCCCCTCTCTGTTTGCTGAACATCCGTGCTTACCATCCCTGCTAGGCACACCCTAAACACACAACCATAGCAGCATGCATGGTACATACACACTACAGCCGGTATTACTGACATCCACTGACAGAGGTAGTTGATGGCATGGCACCGCACGATGGACAGTCGACGTGCCTATGCCAACAGTGATCACAGTGCACTTCTGCTACATTTACACACTGGTAGGGACCATGCTATTCCACACTGAGACATGGTGGTACTGGCCTTTTCACAGACGCCACAGTGGTATTCCTGTTCCATGCACACGCGCTGTATGGGCACATGTGCAGGCTGTTGCACGGTAGTTATGTTCACCTGTGTGTTGTGTGTCACTTGACAGTCATGGTGTGTCCTGCTGGTGCATGACATACTCCACAGCTAGCTACCTACACATGACTGCCAGACATTGCAGTGTGGGCCCTCATGCAGTGTGGTGGTATGTCTCTGCTGTTTGACTACATCCACATTCAATGCAGCATACCACGGTCATGCAGGCATTGACAACACAGATGTTGCTGGCATCGTGCCTGCCAATGGGGTACCTACCAACAATACACACTCTCACTCACTACAGGGTTCCAATCCTTGGCTGGACATTGTATTAACCCTGTGGACACATACATAGTACTGCCATGCACATGTTATGTCTGGGAACACAGTCCCAATGTCACCTCCAACCGCGGTAGTTGTTGTATCCCGCCAACCTGGCTGTTACATGTCTCTGCAGCAGCACACATCAGTGACTGCTAGCCCATTCATGTACGTTGTGCACCCTGACCACCACACTACCACATCTATCATACTACACATGGATGGTACTGCATTGCACGTATGGGGCTGCATCTCTACACCCATGACTGGGCCATTCAGTATGGCACTGGGCCACATCTTGACATACATGCTTCACACACTCATTGACTACCTGCATGCCTTTCCTGGCACCCTTGTTGGGCTTCTGTGCACCACAGCACACCACATCCCATGCTGGCCACCTGTCATATTATTGCATGGGTGGTTGGGGTGGTACAGAGGGTATCACATCAGACATGATCCGCCTTTGCCCTTCAGCACCATTCCACTTTATGCTATTGCCAGTGTACACATCCAGCATCACATCGTACCCTATGTATCGGCATGTTACGCCATGTGCCTTCTGTACAGTTCACACAGTGGTGCAGGCATATCATGCTAACTACAACAAGTCAGGGACGGTGGCATTGCACGCCTCAGACATGTGGCCCCTCATGCTCAGTATTTGCATACGCACACTACCTGCTGTCACACAGTACTGTACATGCCTACATATACCACTTCTACATACCTGGCAGCATTCTAGCTCATCCTACTATGTTGCTGACACCCATACAGGTGTCAGTGTGGCAGATATATCATGTAGATATGATTGCATCAGTTACATCACACATAGTGCATACACATCACCTTTGCATACTGACAGTCATGCGGTGTGTATCACATGGATACTGTCCCTATATAGGCATATCACGTTGTACATGGTTGATGTACACACACATGGCCCACATGGTGCTGTGGTTGCCATATTACACCATGGCGTGGGTACACATGTGCAGGACCACGCATTTCTGGACCGTATGTCTAGCTGATACCTTGGGTGCCCTTGTACCTGTGCCATACACACATGTACACGCAGGCCATGTTACAATAACACATGTGTGGTGTACCTTACACAATGGATACAACGTTACATGTCTCAGTATAGTCATGCTGTGCTCTCTACCCGGCTCAGACAGTTTACATATGCAAATGACAGTCATGTAACACATCTGTGCTCACCTGCATGCCACTAACACAGGGGTGTAATCTACTCTGCCATGGGCCATGTTCTCCGTGAGTACTGATGCATGTAGTACTGCTACATGGCGCTTGCAGTGGGCAGGGTGGGAGGAGCAGTCCTGCATGTGTGCACACATGCCACATTGCTCAGCCCGGGCGCCTGTGTGACATCCACAGACTGGACACACACCATGCTGTGGGACATAGGTCCTGTGCACATCCCACAGGGGCACACTGTGTCACTAGTCATGTGATGGCTTCCTTGCTGGTAGGGTGACACAGACCCATGGTACCACCACAGCGGACGCATTGTATAGACATGACAGTTGACATCCAGTTCTGCCATTCAGTGGACACTACCATGGGGGGGGTGTCAGTACTGTGTACATTGCACATGTGTTTACACACGGCCCTGCTGGACATCATTGTGGCACACATTGCACCTGCTATGGAATGTTTGGACATGGTCACTTGCTGTTCCCTCCATTTCGGGTACCTATTCTGCTACTACATTGTCCCATATGTGCAGGCCATACATATCTTGTGTATGTACATAACATTAGGCCATCGCTCCATCATGCATGCTATGCCTGTGATACTGTCTATGATTTGTGAACATATCCATCATGACAGCTTTGCATTACACATAATTGACATAGTCGCCTTACTGCGGATACGTGCACGTCGTGCGCACATTCCGTATGACATCGATGGTATATGCCCATGCACATGTGTGCTGTGACATTATACATACATGTTCTATCCCCTGCTGTGGCACTTCATTGTTGGATATCCACTGCCAGCATCAGCGTGGGTGGTGGCATTGTTCTGTGTTTGCAACCCCTATGGCAGACCTGGGGTAGGGTTACCACCTATGCCACTTTGCAAGGGACAGTCCCTCCTTGGGCAGTTGTGTCCTGACAAAATATATTACAAATGGCAAATGTCCTGAGATTGTAGGACATCACTATATCCCATTCTTATGTAAGAGTTGCATAACATACTTATTTATGTATGTACATTCCTAAATGTTACAAGACACACAATAAGCAACTTAACTGCTACAAGACTACACTTTTCTTTATGCAAAAGAGTAGAGTTCTAACCTTTGTACTGACCATGGGTATGTGTCCACCTGTAACATCTGATGTATGTCCCGAAGATTTCCCACTTTGGCCATTTGAAAAGGTGGCAAGCCGAACCTGGGGTTATCCCGGTGTGTACATGTTGTCCCACTGCTGTGCACACGCTGTCCACAGTCGCTGGTATGCTGCGCGCTTTAGCATTACATATCCAACCTTCGCCTCTCTGCCTGATGGACAGGTATCTTTACCTACACACACCGCTCACATACTGTACAGATTCATACATCGCGCGTATACACACCAGTACATGTCGGGTTCGACATACCTTTCCGCCTTTTGTTCTGAGTTCGCCTCTATTCCCTTGTTTCTCCTTCTATTCGTGTTAGTTCGGTATGAACATACGGTTTGAATATCCAGGAGTCTTCCTTATATTCGCCGTCACCTGAGGCATGTGTGTTAATCAGGCCAATAGCTGTTCCTCGGTGTGTACTTATGCGCATATCAGCGGTGATCCCCTTCCTTTCGCTCGCTGGCCGGCACTAGCCTATGGTTCTTTCCTCGTGTGGCCGTTGGTTATTTGCAATACCTTCGTGAGGATGGTATGTATTGTATCATGTTTGTGTGACTGCATCCGCTATGTGTGGTGTCGGGCACATTTCGCTGTGGTGTTAGCCGTGGATTGTGTGTGTTGAGTATGGTATTGTGTTCGACATGTGGGTCCCCGTGTCCTGGCGGCGTCTGTTGATGGCGTTGTGCATTCAGATGTGTTACATAGCTGTTATTTTCCTGTACATAGCAGATGCAAGGATGCATCAGCCACTGCTAGTGTTTCCCAGGAGCTTGTTGTGGGTATGCCGCTGTCATTCACTGCCTGTATGTGTTTGCTACGGTTTTAGCTGTTATCCCTTTGATATGTGCAATGGGGTATATCTGCGGATGTGGGTGACGGGTACGGGGTGTGAGTCTTGCATTTATACATACCAGATATGCTTGTGTGTGTGCTCCAGCCCTGCTTGGGGAGCTGCGGGTTACCTGTCTGTTGTTTCGGGAATGTTTGTTTTGTTGATGTCGTCTGCTGTCGGTATCGCCTGCATGTGTGCTTCCTGCACGATTCCTCCTTCACATCGGTTATATATCTGCGGATGTTCATCCGCGCCTACTATCCATTGGCATTTTGTCGCTGATAGTTACGGTGAATGTGGTCCCATACTTGGGGCGGCCTGTATGCTACCGTAGCCTCCTATTCGCGTACCGCTTGCTTACACACCGCGGTATTTACGGACCGTAAGTGTTCACGATCGGTGCCGGATAGCACATTCGTGATTTTCGCCGCATGCCTGATGCTGTGTAACGCTGCCGACGGACCGTGTGGAGTCTACCTTATGCCCCCCATACCCTCGGGCCTGGTATGTACGTGCCTCCTTTGCCTCCCCTGTTGGCTTTGGCCCTGGTGTACCCTTTGGGACATTTCCGCTTTGCATCGCTTTTACGCCGCCACGGCATAGCCACTGAGGAGATGTCAGCACTACTTTGTGGCCACTGCTCCACATACGCCTATGGTTCCTGTACTGTATGCCCACGCCTGTTATTACACTCCGCCTGTGACATGTCATCTACATACACAGTTTACACTGGCACACACATTACACACACACAGCGGAACACACGACAACCTCACCTCACACATACACATATTGCCGCCATGGCTGTCAACCTTCTATTTCCAGAGTGAGGAACACACACAGTAGTAATGTGAAACAAATGGGCATAATGTGGAACACATAGTAATGGCATAGTGACAACTTCAGCTAAGTAGGTCATAGGTTGATTATAATATGCTGATTTACTTACAGTGAAGAACCTTTACTGACTTACTATGAGTACATTCTATTTACCAGGATGTCATTTATATACATTCCTAACAATGGATGTTTGACAGACATTTTCAATGTGGAACTTGGAGGAACTGCGAGGAACATGAACTGTTTTACACCCCAAATGAGGTACGCCTCATAATGTCGCACACTTCACTGGTATGCTTTCCGCCGCACCGACGGTTGAACACAATACCTACGTGACGCCGGTGGCGGCGTATCTCCGCGACTCATATCCTATGGATATGACACGACATATCTAGGGTTGCCACCTTTCAAATGCCCAAAGTGGGACATTTTTGTAGAAACGCCAGATTTTGCATGCAAACACATACCCACGGCCAGTACAAAGGACAGCAATTCACTTTTTGACAGAATACAAACCTGTAGCATTACAGTTGCTTATTCTGTTTATTATCATATTTAGATGTTTCTTCTACAAAATAACTGTTTTATGCAACTAATAAAGAAATTATGGGAAATAGTTTTGTCCTACAATCTCAGGACATTTGCCATTTTGTCAATGTTTTTGCAGGACACAACTGCTCAAAGGGGGACTGTCCCTCACAACGTGGGACAGGTGGTAACCCTACACATATCCCGTTACTGTACCGTGGACTGGTGACCATCCCGACACGCTGGATATGTATTGATGCAGGTTAACATTTCCATGGTTGGCGTTACCTGCCCTGCCCACCTCCAGGATGATCGGGTTGTTGGTCACTATGTTTACTATGTGGTGATTTCAAGGCCTTACTTATCTGTGAACTTGCATCCCTGGGTTCCATATTACCCTGTTGTACTTTATATCTGTGTATGCGCATATATTTCTACATGTGTACTGATATGTATTTCCGTATCTGTGTATGCACATGAGTACATATGTGGTCGACTTGCGGCGATAGTGGCAGCATAATGGCTACACCGTGTGCTGTAGAACCGGCGGCGTTGAGGTGTTGGCGCCCATGCCTGCTGGCTATTGGGTGTGCAGTGTTTGGGCAGTGCCTTTGTTGAGTCACACATACGCCCGCACATACGGTACACATTACGGGCGGACATGTTTGTGTGGCGCACATTTGAATGTGTGTGCAGGTCAGGAGGTGTCAGTCCATGGGGCCTACACTGTCAAAGTATGTGCTATGCTCCTCCTTGCCAGGGCGCAGGCATATTGGGTACGCCTCTGTCTACCTAGTGGGGCTGGCTCAGTGTGTCCATGCCGCTGAACACCCTGCGCCTGTGCTTGCCCTGGCAGTTGTGGCGGGCTTGGTGGCCCTCCGCATTATGTCCCTGCAGCAGCTGTTTCCGCAGAAGCATATTGTGTAGCATACAACATACTATGAATATGTGGGCACGTGTGCCTGGAGAGTGCTGCAAGGCTCCACCGGATGTATCCAAGCACCGAACCGTGATTTCAACATCCCAACACACGCCTATGATTATTCTCGCTTGTGCGTGTGCCTCATTATGGCGTTCTTGCATGTGTGTGTGTGCATTTCTGATGGTGTCATCAACCACGGCTCCAGTGCGTAGCCAGCATCCCCCACAAGGTGACCTTGTGTGATGTCCTCTGGCTAATACCTGATACAGCTGTGAGGCATGCCAGATATGGGAGTCGTGGTAGCTTCCAGGGCTGCCAGCACACACATCCATAATAATGCCCCGCGCATTGCACACCACCTGGCAATTGATGGAGGGGTATCCCTGCGGTTTATGTAGCGCCTACCCTGCTCCCGGTGGTGACTTAATTTCTATGTGCGCACAGTCTATCGCACCCAGGACCTCCGGTATTGTGCCACACGGTGGCAGCGGGCGATATTGCTAGCCAACCTCCTGAGATGTGGGGAAATTTATGTGCTCATGGGCATGTAACATGGCATCCAGGAACTGGTGTAGTCCCCTGGATGCTGATGCCTGTGAGATGCCCATTATGTCCCCGGTGGGCCTTTGAAAGGTACCTGTAGCCAGTATTCGCAAGCTCACACATACCTTTGTGTCCACTGGGATGGGCTCCCTCTGTTGTCTCTTGTTCTCAGGCGCCGGCACAGCTCCACTATTTGCTGTAACGGTCCCTGTCCACCCTGTAGCGCCTACTATCTCCAGGTCTCGCAGCCCCTGGTAGGTCACCCTTGGTCTGAACACTCTCCTTCTCCTGTGAGGCCCACGGTAGTTGTCGGCACCACCCTCCGCAACTCCGCCTGTCTCTGCCACATACCTATGCATCACGCCACGGCGGCACCCAGCATATACATATTAAAAGTTCCCCGCCTGTTTACACTCCTACGGTGCAGCGCTTTGGGAAATCGCGCTGTGTGTTGTGTGCATTCACATTTAATACTGTTGTGCTGTATACCCGTGATGTCATTGCGTGTGTCTGTGCCGTATCCACGGATTATTTCCGTGGTTTTACGGTTGCAACTGCAACGGTACTGCCTGTAGTGTTACATTACAGTTGCCTGCATTGCCTTCGCCTGGCATCTTACATTACTGCATCCTGCAGGCACATGGCATATGATGCATTTTATCTGCAGCCGCAGTTATGCTACCTCTGTACTTGGCTGTGCTATTTCGGTTCTTTGCTCTTTGCATTTCTACTACATCCCCTACTATCTTTGCACTCATATGCCTCCCCTTTCCCGTGTGCAGGAGTCTGCATGCAGAGTTATCAGCCGCCGGGCGCTTGCCCTTCCTGCATTGATTGGTGTTAATTGCTCATTACGGATCCATTTACACTGCTTCCGTGATTTCCTCGTGATTCTCCGCATTACCTTCCTATATCCGTGGTTGTTGACGGTGAGGCCGCTACATGACTGGTTTAGGGAACGAGTCATCCTCGCACATGCATTTGTACGCATTCTGTACCTCAGCGATCTATTTCCTAACACGCCAGTCCTGATGCTGTGATGTGCATTGTACAGCCCAGATTTGCTGACCTCCAATATCCTTCCTCCTACAGTGGCACACCCTCTGTGGTTGACATGTATCTCGTAGGCCACCGGTGTAGTACCGCTACCGCTTGCTCCATCCTTACGCCGTGCCGCTTTTACATTCACTATTATCTGCCTCATTTGCATGGAATTGACTACTAATACATGGTTACGGCGCCGGACACCGCCACCACCCTTGACAACCATTGCGCTGGGGTTGCAGCTTTACATACATACTATGGTGTGTGGTGGCTGTGCAGCTGATTTGTGTTCTACTGCTCTTTAGGACATTGTCATATTATTTCATTGCTTTGCAACTTCTGTGCACATATCCCGGGTCTGCTGTTCTTTCTACATACGCGCCATTTATGTCATTTTTTACATTTTGTGCATATTTTCTTTGGACATTCTCGGTGCCTTTCCACATTGGCATATTGCACCTATATGATACCTGACTTTGACAGCCTTCTGTTACTCCTCCGGTATGTTTGGGTAAATGTAAACCGCTTTTTGGTTTACATTGCCGCGTTACGCCACGCTTCGCGCCACTTCGTGGATCGCTATTTGCCCTCATTTGCATGGTGCAATACCGCACACAGTGTGTTTTGCATACCTACGCAGGGCGGACGGTCCGCGCGACGCCAGTAGTGCACGTGGAATTCATTCATACCTGAATCGCTAAGCAGCCATATTTGGCGCTATAACGCCGACGCTATGCTGGCGCCATGCAAGGTTCATGAATCCCGGGGATAATTCAAAAAGGTGTTTAAAAAAATAAGAGATTTAAAGAGTTCCACCAGAATTTGCTACTTGCTCTTATTACAGTCTTCATATGTCACATTTATCATTTTTCCTCTTTAGAGCTGCAACATAATCTCTGCATTACTTAAATCAAGCCATTAAGTTCCCAATTCAGCCACCTTCTCAAATAACTCTAATGTGACAACATGAAAAGTGTTCCTGATCTGGGTGGAACACGGAACCACATATTTTGGGACTGTGAGAAATTAATAAGTTTAAAGCAGAGATGACACCACTGATACCAAGAGGGGAAATGGGAACAGTGGTATTAAACAAGAAATTGTTTATCCTGGAAAGAAGAGAAGGGATAACAGAGAAACAAAAGAAATAATGGGGTTAGTGATGACATTAGCAAAGAAAGCTATAATTAAGAAATGGAAGAAACAAAAGGTCCCTAGAGGGGACGAGGTTGAGATGATGAGACAACTAAAGCAGGAGGAAGAAAGGGAAGTGAAACAGAAGGATATGAGGAATATCCAAATAAGGTAGCAAAACTAGAGCTGCGATAGTGGCAGCATACGGCTACACCGTGTGCTGTAGAACCGGCGTGCGTTGAGGTGTTGGCGTTCCATGCTCTGCTGGCTATTGGGTGTGCAGTGTTTGGGCAGTGCCTTTGTTGGAGTCACACATACGTCCGCACATCACGGTACACATTACGGGCGGACATGTTTGTGTGGCGTCCATTTTACTGTGTGTGCAGGTCAGGAGGTGTCAGTCCATGGGGCCTACACTGTCAAAGTATGTGCTATGCGTTCCCTCTTTGCCAGGGCGTAGGCATATTGAGTACGCCTCTGTCTACCTACTGGGGCTGGCTCAGTGTGTCCATGGCGCTGAACGCCCTGTGCCTGTGCTTGCCCTGGCAGTTGTGGCGGGCTTGGTGGCCCTCCGGCATTATGTCCCTGCAGCAGCTGTTTCCGCAGAATCATATTGTGTAGCATACAACATACTATGAATATGTGGGCACTTGTGCCTGGAGAGTACTGCAAGGCTCCACCGGATGTATCCAAGCACCGGAACCGTGATTTCAACATCGGGAACACACGCTCTATGATTATTCTCGTTTGTGCGTGTGCCTCATTATGGCGTTCTTGCATGTGTGTGTGTGCATTTCTGATGGGTGTCATCAACCACGGCTCCAGTCGTAGCCAGCATCCCCACAAGGTGACCTTGTGTGATGTCCCCTGGCGAATACCTGATACAGCTGTGAGGCATGCCAGATATGGGAGTCGTGGTAGCTTCCAGGGCTGCCAGCACACACATCCATAATAATGCCCTGCGCATTGCACACGACCTGGCAATTGATGGAGGGGTATCCCTTGCGGTTTATGTAGCGTCTACCCTGCTCCCCGGGTGGTGACTTAATTTCTATGTGCGTACAGTCTATCGCACCCAGGACCTCCGGGTATTGTGCCACACGGTGGCAGCGGCATATTGCTAGCCAACTCCTCCTGAGATGTGGGGAAATTTATGTGCTCATGGGCATGTGGTAACATGGCATCCAGGAACTGGTGTAGTACCCTGGATGCTGATGCCTGTGAGATGCCCATTATGTCCCCGGTGGGCCTTTGAAAGGTACCTGTAGCCAGTATTCGCAAGCTCACACATACCTTTGTGTCCACTGGGATGGGCTCCCCTCTGTTGTCTCTTGTTCTCAGGCATGGCCGGCACAGCTCCACTATTTGCTGTAACGTGTCCCTGTCCACCCTGTAGCGCTCTACTATCTCCAGGTCTCGCAGCCCCTGGTAGGTCACCCTTGGTCTGAACACTCTCCTTCTCCTGTGAGGCCTCACGGTAGTTGTCGGCACCACCCTCCGCAACTCCGTCTGTCTCTGCCACATACCTATGCATCACGTACGGCGGCACCCAGCATATACATATTAAAAGTTCCCCGTCTGTTTACACCCTACGGTGCAGCGTTTGGGAAATCGCGCTGTGTGTTGTGTGCATTCACATTTAATACTGTTGTGCTGTATACCCGGTGATGTCATTGGGTGTGTCTGTGCGGCCGTATCCACGGATTATTTCCGTGGTTTTACGGTTGCAACTGCAACGGTACTGCCTGTAGTGTTACATTACAGTTGCCTGCATTGCCTTCGCCTGGCATCTTACATTACTGCATCCTGCAGGCACATGGCATATGATGCATTTTATCTGCAGCCGCAGTTATGCTACCTCTGTACTTGGCTGTGCTATTTCGGTTCTTTGCTCTTTGCATTTCTACTACATCCCCTACTATCTTTGCACTCATATGCCTCCCCTTTCCCGTTGTGCAGGAGTCTGCATGCAGAGTTATCAGCTGGCGGCGTTTGCCCTTCCTGCATTGATTGGTGTTAATTGCTCATTACGGATCCATTTACACTGCTTCCGCATTTCCTCGTATTCTCCGCATTACCTTCCTATATCCGTGGTTGTTGACGGTGAGGCCGTCACATGACTGGTTTAGGGAACGTAGTCATCCTCGTGCACATGCATTTGTACGCGCATTCTGTACTCTCAGCGCATCTATTTCCTAACACGCCAGTCCTGATGCTGTGATGTGCATTGTACAGCCCAGATTTGCTGACCTCTATGATCCTTCCTCCTACAGTGGCACACCCCTCTGTGGTTGACATGTATCTCGTGTAGGCCACTCCTCGGTGTAGTACCGCTACGCCGTTTGCTCCATCCTTACGCCGGTGCCGTTTTTGCGATTCACTATTATCTGCCTCATTTGCATGGAATTGACTACTAATACATGGTTACGGCGCCGGACACCGCCACCACTCCTTGACAACCATTGCGCTGGGGTTGCAGCTTTACATACATACTATGGTGTGTGGTGGCTGTGCAGCTGATTTGTGTTCTACTGCTCTTTTAGGACATTGTCATATTATTTCATTGCTTTGCAACTTCTGTGCACATATCCCGGGGGTCTGCTGTTCTTTCTACATACGTGCCATTTATGTCATTTTTTACATTTTGTGCATATTTTCTTTGGACATTCTCGGTGCCTTTCCACATTGGCATATTGCACCTATATGATACCTGACTTTGACAGCCTTCTGTTACTCCTCCGGTATGTTTGGGTAAATGTAAACCGTTTTTTTTGGTTTACATTGCCGTGCTTCACCTTCGCCTCGCGCCGTGGATCGCTATTTGCCCTCATTTGCATGGTGCAATACCGCACACAGTGTGTTTTGCATACCTACGCCAGGGGCGGAGACGGTCCGGCGCACGCCAGTAGTGCACGTGGAATTCATTCATACCTGAATCGCTAAGCAGCCATATTTGGCGTTATAACGCCGACGCTATGCTGGCGCCTGGCGCAAGGTTCATGAATCCCGGGGATAATTCAAAAAGGTGTTTAAAAAAATAAGAGATTTAAAGAGTTCCACCAGAATTTGCTACTTGCTCTTATTACAGTCTTCATATGTCACATTTATCATTTTTTCCTCTTTAGAGCTGCAACATAATCTCTGCATTACTTAAATCAAGCCATTAAGTTCCCAATTCAGCCACCTTCTCAAATAACTCTAATGTGACAACATGAAAAGTGTTCCCTGATCTGGGTGGAACACGGAACCACATATTTTGGGACTGTGAGAAATTAATAAGTTTAAAGCAGAGATGACACCACTGATACCAAGAGGGGAAATGGGAACAGTGGTATTAAACAAGAAATTGTTTATCCTGGAAAGAAGAGAAGGGATAACAGAGAAACAAAAAGAAATAATGGGGTTAGTGATGACATTAGCAAAGAAAGCTATAATTAAGAAATGGAAGAAACAAAAGGTCCCTAGAGGGGACGAGGTTGAGATGATGAGACAACTAAAGCAGGAGGAAGAAAGGGAAGTGAAACAGAAGGATATGAGGAATATCCAAATAAGGTAGCAAAACTAGAGCTGGAGCAATTAAAAAGAGGGAGCAGAGGAAGGGAAAAAAAATTGGACAGAGGAGAAGTAGGTAAAGGGAAATTTCAGAGAAATTAAAAAAGACATAAAGTAATAAATGGTAGAAATGAACAGTAACAATGAGAGAGAAGGGAATAAAGGAAGTAAAAGAAGATAATTAAGTCTCCTGAAATAAAAAATGAACAGAGGGTGAAATATATAGATGGGGAAGGAGGAATAGGATGAGTTATTTAATATTTATTATATGTTGCACACAGTTTAAGAATGGGGAGAAAAGGATTTATAATATGACATAGAAAGTTATACAAGACTATTGGTCAATTGTAACTGACAATATGCATTAAATAGGATATGGAAAGGAGAAAATATATGCATATAATGAAAGGAAGGATGACAGCTGGCACAAAACCAAAAATTAACATCGTGCATGAAGATGGATGAACATTGTATGTGCATATTGATTGATATATTAAACTTTTGTTGACAAGGAAAAAGAAGATTAGAACCATCAGATATAGGCCTTGGATAGATGTATTGAATACAACTGGGAGATATTATTAGGCTTATGCACTTTTGATAGCAGTAATGCCAGGCCTGCTGATGGATCAAGGTAAACATGCATCATGCACAAGGTTTGCACATGTTTTATCAAGCTGTTATTGACAATTTAATAAGATTTTAGACCAAGTCTAAAGTCCTTGTCTTAGGCAGTGTCAGTTGTGGAACAGGTAGCACACTTATTTTTGATGCAGAGGGCTGTGGGTTCTGGTCCCATACCAGACAGATCAATTGTTGACCTTATAGTGCAGCATAAGGGATATGCTGGCCTTTGAATGAGATGTTAAACTGAGGCACCATCTGCTTGAGTTGGTCGTAGAGCAGGTGGATGCAAAATATTCCACAGCAGCTATCAAAAAGAGTAGGGTGGTGCTTAAGTTGGTCGTAGAGCAGGTGGATGCAAAATATTCCACAGCACCTATCAAAAAGAGTACGAGTCCTTTATTTTACACAACATAAAAACATTATTTACACATTTACAAAATGTACATATTTACAGACACATATTTTTATTTTTTTATTTTTATCATTTTCTTATAGCATCCTCATTGTTATTCTTCCATCATTGATCCCTACTCCTTCTTCCACAACCATAATCTAATTTTTACAATATGTCTGCCCAAATCCATTTCCCATTCAGTCTTTCATTCCAAATAACCCATATTAAATAAATTAAATTCTTTTCTACTATTCATACATATTCTTTCTTCTTGTTCTTAATATTAGTGCATATTCATATTTATATTTTTATGTCATTAATATTCTCAAAACAAAATCTCCTTCACACAACCTTTCCCAGAATTTCATCACTCTTTTACATTTCAAAAAAACAAGCTTTGTTGTCTCCCTCCCTACCCATAAAATATATGCACTCTTTCAACTTTCTTTTTATATGCTGCATTCCCCTTTACTGGTAACTTATTTGTTGCCTGTCTCCATAGGAAATTTTGACACTGTACTTTCTTGCTGCACCACTTTTGCCCTACTTTAATGGTTTTAATCACTCTGGTAAATATTCCCATGGATTTACTTAATAATAGTGTTTCATCACATTATTATAGCACATCCTTCTATCTACGTCTATATCAACAATTTTTATTTTCCATGTTAGTATTTTTCTTGATAATTTTTAATTTCTTAATTTACATGTTCTTTTTCTCTTTTTCTTATTCTCATACTCTGTTAGAATTTTTTTGTGCTTATATTTAAACATTGTCACTATTAACTTCTCATTCTCTACCTTTACCCATTTAATACTAATTCCCCTTCATCTTCACTTACATACAACACAGCTCTTTTCACTGGCTTTAATATTGATCTGCTATATGAAAGAAAACACCAACTTTTCACATTTTTCTGAGTTAATATAAACACTTGACATATATGCTATTTTTCCCATTTAATTTAGAATTCACAAGATAATTTTTTTCTGAATTCTAATCAATACATCATTCATAAGCAACATAGCTCTTTCATTTCTTTTATCAAACCCTCCTACTGCATCTTAACTATATTTTCCCAACATTTTATCCCTAGCAAAGACACTCCATTCATTGAAAAATACACACGTGCGGTTTTCACCACATCACCCAATCCCTGAAGTTCATCTTTATTCAAGGTCATTCTCATTTCCTTTAAACATCCATTCAGACAAACCAGCACTTCCCTCATCCATATTTTGTTCGTAACAACTAGAACTGCATTGTTTGAGTGTGTCAAAACTACTGGAATCACCACATTCTTTTTCATCACATATCTAGCATCTTTCATTTTATGAGCTATTTCACTCGCTATCATATTCATTAAAAATGTAAGCAATATCCCAGTCATGGGACATCATTGTCTTATACAACACTTCATGCATATTTCTTTACTCAGCCCTTCATTCATTAGCATTGCCACTCAATTATTTTGATATGCTGACATATGTATATATATATATATATATATATATATATATATATATATATATATATATATATGTATATATATATATATTCTTCTAATTTTAATACTTATTCCATATTTTTCCATAACATCCCACAAAGCAGCATGTCCTACCTTATCAAATGCCTTGTTAATATCACCTATTGTAAATTTCACATCCTCCCCTTTACTGATAATATCATCCACAATTTGCTTCGCAACTGATAACAGTTCTAGACATCTCTTCCCTTTTATACCATATATAGTTTCTTCCATAACATCCTTCACTCTTCCTTCCATTCTCCTCTGTATTATTCTAATACAAATGTTATAATCTGTGTTATTTAGTTTGATTGGTCTTCATTTTTTTATTTCATTCTTCTCATCTTTTTCCATATAAATTTTAATATGCCAGTACATAACTCTTCATAAACAAACCCTTCATTCAACCATTCAGTCAGTATAGTTACAAAATGCTGTCTTTGCTAATCCATTAAATTCTTTCACATTCCATACTCTATGCCATCTGAGCTTAATACTGAATCAACGTTACTTTGCTAATACTTCATCCAATTCAATAATAGCAATTTCTTATTCAAATTATTCCATGACACGTTCTGGATTTTTTTTTAGTTTCCTTTCTCCTTTATTTTCCTTCTTTTTAATGTTATACATATTTCGCATGCTGTACTGCAATGCTCATCATTTGCTCTTGTGTTCTTTTAACCTCTCCTTTTACATTTTTTCATTTCCCTCATTATACTAATATCTTCCTTTACTATGTCATGAAAATATTCAGATATTCATCCCTTCTCCTTTTTAAATATGTTAAAATGTTGTTTTCTTATTTTTACTCCCTCCCCAAATGAATATTTTTCCTGAGTTTATGTACAAATGATTTTTGATCCTCATAATCAGATTTTTCACTGGTTAGAACTTCCATAAATATTAGCATCAATCTCTTCTCCTGATCTCTCTCTTCTTGCATGAACTCTCTCTCACCTCATTTTCCCCCTCCATATTTTTTCTTCTTCTTTTACTGTTTCTTCTTCATCTTTCCCCCAGCCTCTTGCTGTCCTTCCGCATGCATGTTTTCTTCCCTTTCCCCATCTTTTTCATTATTCACCATTTATTCTTGACAATATATCCAAAAGTGTCTATTTTTACACAACTTGCATTCAGGCATACACCTTCTTGGACATCGGTTACATTGTACCTTGTCACAATAAGAGACGCCTCCACACACACACACACACACACACACACACACACACACACACACACACACACACACACACACACACACACACACACACACAACATGATTTAGGCTTGCTAGCATATCTTAATGTCCCTCTATGACCAGCCACAAAAATAACAAGTGACAAGTATTTCACTATTTTTTTCACATTTCAAAACAGCTTTCAACCTCCACCCTCCATTCCATAAGCTTCTCTCATCTCTACCTTTAACAATATTATCAGCAGTTTCACACAGACCCTACATACATTTTAACATTTTCTTTTTCCAGTTCATCAGTTCTAACGTGCAAAGTAATATTTTTTTAACATTTAAGTTACTAACAGAATGCAAATAATTATTCCACATATAAATGACCTTTTGTTTACACAGTTCCAGAAATTTCATCATCAATCCATCAGTTCCAAACATTAAGTCACAAAAAATATCTGTCCAAATATGCATAACACATAGAATTTCTTAAGCTTTAAAACTCAGAACAGTTACCAAATTGTCCCATGCATAACATCTCTCTATTATAGTGTCATTTTTTTCTTATTCTCACAAGTGTTCCTCTTCACTTCTTTTTAAAAACAGTTTCAATTACAATTTGTTACTGCTCTCCTTTTCTGTCTGATGTCACTGATGCATAAATCTGAATTGCTTCATTATCTGCCACTCAAAAACAGACTCCTTCTCAGTTTGTTGCTGCTTTCCTCTTTTACTTTATGTTACTGCTGCATATGTTTTAACTGCTACATTCTTTGTTACCACATCTCCTGGATCCTTTCCCCATTGCCATCAACAGTACTTCCAATAAAAGTAATTTGCCATCTTACCCCATGAAACAGCAGAACTGTCAGTTGGATCATCCTGTTCAATTATTTTTAACAGAACATCATGTGAAGCTCTTTTGACACCAGTTCTGTTATTTGCACCACTTCATTAGACTCGTTTACTTCCTTCTCCATGGAGACAGCTAAACACTGATCATTAGTAATATCCACCACATATGACTCTTTGCTTAAATTCTGAAGCTCAATATCAAATACATTTTTCTCCAAAGTTTCATTTTCCACCTCCAAACTCTCCATGGGTGTTAGGTGTTATCTCCTCCTCCATACAGATGCTTTCCTTAGGCTTCTTCTTTGTTGCTGGAGGCCTCATGCACCATCCAGCAACTCCAAAAAGTAGGGCTCATACATAAATTTCTTATTCTTCATCTTCATTCATTTTTGTGACCCTACCCTTTTTTCCATAAACAAATGTTATTTTTTTAATGTTTCTTCTAATATTTATTTACCATTAAATTTTAATTCATTCAGTCTTTCATTCCATATGATCCACATTATGTAAAGCGTGTCTCTGTCTATTTTTGTTACAAATTTCCTTCTTTTACCTTTATATATTCTAACATCCATTTTTTATCCTCCATTTTCATAATTCCTTCCAAAAAAATTTTTCTAATAACTTTTCCCATATTTTCTTCACTCTTAATTTCAGAAAAAAACATATTCTATTGTTTCAGCTTTACCACTATAATTGCATGCTCTTTCTTCTGTTTTTATATGGCATATTCCCTTTCACTGGCAATTTTTTATTGATAATTTCCATAAGAAATCCTTACCTTTAATGCATTTTTTTGCAACTTTCTACTCATGTTTACATCTTTTTTTCTTCCTCCATTCTTTCCCATTGATAAACAATGTAATTCTTATTCATTATATTCAAATACCATGTTTTCTATCATCCTCTACCTCCCTCATTTTATTTTCCACAATATTATTTTGTCTTGATACTCCTTTATTTCACCATTCTCAATTCCTCTTTCCTTTTTAAAACTGCTCAATAAACACTATATTTTTGTATTTGTTTTCATTATTATATTTATTAATAACCCATCTATCTATTTTTTACAGCTCAAAACTTTGATTAAACATAATGATGCTATGTATACCACCTGATTTATCAATCCAACCCTCTTTCTTCATCCTTAACATATAATACCCTCTTTTCACTGGGTTTACTCTGGATCCCCATATAAAAGAAAACACAACTGTCATTAATTCTTTTTCACATTTTGTAGATATCATGGAAATATTTGTAAGATATGCTATTTTCCCATGTAATACAGAATTTATTAAATACATCTCCTTTTGATATGACAAATTGAATGTTCTCCTAAATAAACATGTATTTCTTAATTTATCTATTATTTCTTCCCATTGTTACAGCTTCACTTTCTCATTTCCAAATGTTATGCCCAATATTTTTATTTCCTTCAAGTTAAACTGAATATTCCCTATTTTATCTTTAACTCCTAAGCCTGTACTCTTATCCCTATTTATACTTATGCCTATGCCTATCAAATACTTAAGTTGTTCAATAGCGACTTCCATCGATTCTTTGTTCTTAGTCATTAAAACTATATGATCCACATATGAAAACATAACTGGTACTCTAATACCCTTTATGTTTCTATATTCTGCTACCTTTAATAATATATTAATTTTACTGACAACTAAATTCATGACTAGTGTAAATAAAAAACTATTCACTGGACATCCTTGTCTTATACCACTTTTTATATGTATTTCTTGACTTAACCATGTATTCACAACCACTCTTCCTTTTTTCATATGCTGTAACAAATATCTTCAAAATTTTCTCACTTACATTATATTCTTTCAGTATATCCCATAAGATTTAATTCTGTATTTTATCAAATGCTTTATTCAAATCCTCTGCCATAAGTTTAACTTCTGATACATCATCTACAATTTCTCTCATTATCATTAATAACTCTTGACTACTTTTTCCTTTTTCCCCAAACACTGCTTCTTCTAATATTTTATTTAATTTCTTTTCAATCTTTTTTCTATAATTTTCATAAAAGTCACCTAATCAGTATTATTAATACTATTGGTCACCATTTTTTAAATCTTCTTTTCCCCTTCTTCATTTAAGTTTCACAACTCCAACACATATTTCTTCTTATCTAAAACTTTCCTCTAACTATTCATTTAACTTTCACAAAATACTTATTTTGCCACTCTAGCATATCTCTATTGCTATTCTATACCATCCATCCCTGTTGCTGATTCAACCAGTGTTAACACATTATTCATTTCTTCCATTGACATTTCTTTTTCCATTTTTTATCCTGTTATGTTGTTCAGCTTCCCACTTTTGTTTTCTTTCTACCTTATATTCTTTGAACTTTTTTCTATATAATCTTCAAAATTCATTATTTCTTGCTGACTCTTTACACTTTTCCACTATAATGTATTACCCTTAGTTTCATTTACTATACTACTAAAATACAGCACCACCTTTTTGTTTGTCTCTAGTAAAATACTTTTGTTTAAGCAACCATTTTTGATCTTTTCTTGAGTTATGTCTTATAATTCTTTCTCTCTGTCAAAACATTCTTTCTTATTTCTTTCTAAATCTCTAAATACTTAATTTCTAATGTATTTATATTTCTTCTTTACCTCTTTTCTCTTTAAACTTTTCCATTCTAAATAGCCTTTTTTATTTATATTTGAAACTTATCCACCATAAGGTCTAATTCTTATAGAATTATTTCATACCTACATGAGCTTTCCATAACTGTCAAATTATTTCTATACTTTCTTTATCTAATTCTTTCTTGTTTAATCTTTTAATACCTTTCCTATTTGTATGTATCCTCTTCTTTCTTGGATCTCTATCTAAATTGCCAAATGATCTGAAAAATCCTGCATACTTTGTTCCTTCTTGTGTAAATGTTCAAACTTTAAGAAACAATAAAGGAATCCATCACTGTTCTTAAATTTCTTCTTTTATATGCCCATTGTGCATTATCCCAAATATATAACTTCCCAATTTGTAGCACTTCTAATATTGCTTTAAGATCACCTCCCCATTTTTCTGCTTCTTAAATCACAGTTAAAACCACCCATTAATAACAGATCTATATTCATCATGTAACATCTTTTTAAACATATCCTTACTTTCTCTTTGCTGCACATACATATACTGCTATGATTCTATAAACCTGACCCTTTATCTCACATCTACAATTGTTACCCTACACATAATTAACAATGTAAAATCTAAAATTTCTATTGATTTTTGCATTATATTACTATACCTGAACATGTTTCTTTTTCCATATTCCAAATAATCTCCCCTCCCCATAGCTTTTCTGTTTGTACACACTCTTCTTCTGTTGATATTCTTGTATCTTCTGTATTATTTAACATAAATGGTCTCCAGTTTTGTATTTCTTCCTTCTTCCCTTCTTCTATATATACCTAATAACATCTCCACATAGTTCTTTCTACCCAAAATGTTTTTCTAACCATTAATTTAATACCTTTATAAAACATTTATTTTTCTCTATAGTCATATTTTTATACATCTTATATTCTATTCCATCATGTTGTGCTACAGAATCTAAATTCATTACTTCTATCACCTGTTCTAACTCAATATTTATATATTTTTATGAATCCTTATTCTTCATAACAGAAAATGTACATACCTTCCATTCTTTCCATGCCTTTGTACTCTGCTCTTTAAACAAGGTTTTAATAAATTCTTTTACTACATTCATAAGCTCCTTATGTATATTATGCATTTTACGCAAGGAATCTTTCATCTCCCTCAATACAATATTTTTCTATTTGATTACTTTACTTAAGTATGGTGCAGTTACTTCTTTTTCCCTTCATCTTTGTTTGTAAATAATTGCTCTATTTTTTTCCTATTTGAATCATATAATTTCTGTTCTTTAATAAAAAAAAATCATTGTTCTTCTCTAAACAATCATTTAATTGTTTAGATTTGTATATATTATTGTCTCCATGTATAGCTTCTCTTTATCCAATGTTACATAACTTCTTTTATATTTAAGTTTAAAATTTAGCCGCCATTCTGACCAATCTTTATAAAATTTTCTCATTTCTAGATGATCTTGCCATAATGTCATAACCTCTTTTCTCCCTTTACCATCTCATTTCACTTCACTTATTCTTTTTATACCTTTCCCTGTTTTTATGTAATCATCATTTCGCTTTACCTTAATCCAAATTGCCCTGTGGTCAGAAAATTCTGTTAATAACACTCCTTGTTTAACTATTACTAAACCTACTGACAATAAAAATAATTTATTCCTGTTTTTTAATCTTCTTTTATATGCCCAAGTCTCTAAATTCCATATTTTGAATTGCCTGCATTTTATAATACCATTTGCTAGTGTAACATTGTAAGCTTTCTTATTTTACCATCTTAAATTGCAATTAAAGTCTCCTACTACAATTATCTCCATGTTAACTGCTGCATATTCTATTATCTTTCTAAACATCTCTTCTCTCTCTTCTTTTATTATGTATGCAGATATTGCAATAATTCTCATAACATGTTCTTTCCATCTTACATCAATGATAGTAATTCTACCTGTTATGACAATGGTGGTCTAATACTTTAATTGTATCCTTATATAAGTATTCCTGAGCATGTCTCTTTCCTGAAATTCCATATCATATTTTCCCCACCATACTTTGATTTGAATTCTTTCTGACTTTGACAACAATCTAATATCATCTAGTATAATAACATCACTATGTAATTTTTACACCATTCCAGAACTCCTGTCCTTGTTTCCAACTTCTTAAAACTATTAACATCTAATGACAAAACTTTACCAGTTACTCTGTTTTATATAATGAGTATTCATACTTTCCCTTTCTTTTTTCTTTTTAAAGTCCTCTATATTCTTTCTTTTCCTTTCTCTCACTGTTTTACCAATTGAATTCTCTTTTATTTAATTATGTTCTACTTAAACAACATAATTTTTACTTAAACCCAACTCTTCTTTTTCAATATTTTCTAAATTTAAGTTCTCCTTCACTTTTTCTGTTTGCATCATATGCTCTCCGTCAGTAATGCTACTCTTTTTTTTCTTTTTCTTCTACTTCTGATTTCTTTTCTGTAACGTTCTGCTTCTTACCTTGTTCTTCTACTTCCTCTGTTATAACACTACTTCATTTTTGATTCTTCACATTCCCCCCACAAATGACCTACTTTTTTACATTTATAACATATTGGTTCACAGTTTTTCTGCATCCTGTCCTGTGTCCCCACATGAAAAGCATAATCTTTTTTCACATTTGTTAATTAAATGCTCTGTTTTTCCACACAAAAAAATATGTTTTTGGCTGTCCCCAATATTTAACCCAGCCTCAATCACCTTCAACATTAATAATGCTTGGAATATGTACAATGCTATCATTTTCCAGTTTCAATATCACATTGCAGTTCCATGTCCCAGCCCATAAACCTCTATCATCATATACTTTTGATAAATTCAAAACATCATTGCATAAATATAATAAATGCTTACTTAAAGTGTCTTTTTCCACTTCAGTTCTGAACTGAATATTATTTTTTTTCTTTGTTTCCCTAAAAGAGGGCTTAAATACATATTTGTTCCATTGTGCAAAGCATTTCTTTTTTTCATATTCTTCAATAAATCTTTCCATTATCTGCCCAGTCTTAGGTTCATAGGTTCATAGGTGTTTACTAGGCTAATGACCACAAGGGCCTTTTTAAGCCTAGCCATGCATCCCAAATCCCTGACAAGTTCTGATACCCTTGACAAGTGTAAGTATGGGCCTGGGAGATGAGCCATTTACAGGTTACCTCTGTCCATTAGAGACATATATGCCAAACCAGGGATGAATTTCTGGTTTCCCATCCAATTGTCCAAGTTGCACTTGAATTGGGTTAGGGAGGAACTCTGCTTCACATGGATGGGGAGCCTGTTCCATAGATGGGGTAGTCTCTGGGATACATACCTATCTCTCCAGCAGGTCCTATTTATATCACAGGCAAGCTTTAAGTCTTTAGAATGGGTAACTGGTGCTGTTTGTTTTGTGGATATGCAGGATGTCCATCAGAGTGGGGTGTCACAATGCCCTGTAAGCCAGGCATAGATCTCCCCTCAAAAGCCTGCAGGAGACAAAATATAGGGATAGGGCCTTGAGGTAGTCTGCATAGGTCATATTACTTATACCCTGTATTCTTTTAGTGAGGAACCTCTGTGGACGTTCCAATTGTTGGATATGCCTGGTTAGGTACATACCAAAGGGTGCATTGTACTCAGTGATAGGTCTGATGAATGCCGAATACAGTGACACAGTAACTTCCTTGGACTTAGATGCCAAACTTTTGTTTATACATTGCGCAATATAGAATGATTTCCTCACCACTATAGACACTTGATGATCAAAGGCTAGATTACTATCTATGTGTGTCCCTAAGTCTCTGACTACTGGGTAAACTCTAAGGGGTATGTTGTTAATATGATAGTTACCAGGGATGGATGACTTTCCAAAGGATACTATTATGCATTTATTGGCATTTAGTTTTAGACCATGGCTCTGACACCAGTTATTTGTCTGTGTCAGCCCCTCCTGGAGAACATTTGTGTCAGTGTGAGATTCAATGACAGCTCCTAATTTACAATGATCTGCAAATTTAGTCAGCCAGAGACCACTAACATTGGCCTTGACTTCTGAGAAGTAAATGCCAGGGTTCCACTTGTCATTGGCCTCTTTGTAGATGTGGACTCCCCAATTCTAACTTCCTGGGTCCTAGCTGTGAACCAGTTGGCTATCCACTGGGTGACATATAGTTTTGTACCTAACCTCTTGAGTTTGTCAACAATACCCGAGTGGGGTGTTGTGTCAAATGACTTGGCCAGGTTAAGGTAGGCAGTGTGAATGACCTTGCCCTCATCCATTGCTTTGGTGACCTTTGTGAAGAAGTCCACCAGGTTGAGTAGGCATGATCTGCCCTTGAAAAAACAAACTGGGTTGGGTCCAATGTCTGCAGGTTTACTATATCTCTGTTGATTATCTCTATGATAATTCTTTCCATGGCTTTGCATATAAGACTAGTGAGACTTATGGGTCTGTAGTTTACAGGGTCTGTAGATGTCCTACCTTTGTGTAGAAGGATGATTGTTGCCTTTTTCCATTCATGAGGCATGAAGCCTGTTTGCAGGCTCCAGTTAAATAGTTATTCCAGAGGCTCTGATAGGTCTTGAAAATAATGTCACAAAAAGTTTATTTTTTAATATGGCTAGATGCTCTTACCTCATTAGTTTTGTTTCTGAGTGTCTTAATAACTTTGTCTCATACCTCATATCTGTCCATTTCTGTCTCTTCCTTCTGTTCAATCTGCACTTTAAACAATCTCTTTTCTTCAGACTTATTTTATTCTCTATTGCTATGCATCCCTTCTTTGACCATTTCAGCATAGGATTTTTTCAAGCCTTCATACCTTTATTCTGCTACATTTCTTCATTCTGTATCCTGTCCAACATCCATCCCCACCGCATGTCCTTGTCACCTTCCATCTCACTTTTATTGACCATACCCAATAATATACCATCCTGCAACTCTCCCGGCTGAAGGGTTGTAACAACACAGTCTTGGATTCGAATAACTTCTGCTGGAACATTTCTGCTGAATCAATCTCTACTGCTTCACTTCTGCTTTGAAAAGGCTTGACTGCCTTTTCCCCAGCTCTGATACACCACATTCAACTATCAGTTTTTCCTGCATATCCAACTCCTTTTCTGACTGATTTAATGTATCTGCTGTTTGAATAATCATAGGATCATAGGAAGTTACTAAACTAGTTGCCCTAAGGGACTTATAAGCCTAGCCAAGAGTTTAGCAAATGTTTAGATAAGTCAAGCACACAAAGCCCCTGTCCAACAGGGACACAGGTGGAATCCCAGGTGTGCATGTTCTGTTTCCCATCCAGTTATCCAGGTTGTGCTTGAAAAGGAATAATGGGGTACTCTGCTTTAAGTGGAGAGAGAGCATCTATTCCACAGATGGGGGAATCTCTGGGACACAAATCTGTCCTGCCAACAAGTCATATTGATGTCACAGACCAGGTTGAGGTTGTGCGTGCGGGTTACTCGAGTGGAGCTTGACTTATGGATATGCAGCAGTCCCATCAAGGCGGGGTGTGAGATTGCTTTGTATGCCAGACAGAGGACACCTCTGAGGAGTCGGTATGACACTGAGTAGAGGGACAGGGCTTTTAGCCTATCTGTGTAGGGTAGATGTTTGAGGCCCTGGATTCTTCTAGTGAGGAACCTCTGTGGTCTCTCCAGCTGATGCATGTGTTTTGCGAGGTAGGGGGGATTGTATTCAATAAATGGCTTTATAAGGGAAGAATACAGGGATGTTATGACCTCTTTGTCCCTATATGAGATAGCCTTACTTATGAGGTGCGCCATATAGAAAACTTTCCATACAATGCAAGCAACATGGTGGTCAAAAGTCAGGTTGCTATCACCCTGGGTGCCCAAATCCCTCATGACTGATTGTGTACTTAGGACATTGTTATTAATGTGATAATATGTGGGGACATCACTCTCCCCAAAGGGGATGATGATGATGCACTTTTTGGCATTCAGCTTGAGGCCATGTTGCTGGCACCAGTCATTTGTTTGGGTGAGACCTTCTTAGAAGACATCCATATCACTTGGAGAATTGATGACCATGCCCAGCTTGCAGTCATCTGCAAACTTGGTCAGTCATAGCCCACTGGTTTTGGCCTGCATCTCAGAGAAATATATCCCGAATAACAGAGGCCCCAAGACCGATCCCTGGGATATGCCACTCATTATGGGTCTACTTGAGGTGGGTTCCTCTATTTTGATTAGGTAGGGTCTATCAGTGAGCCAGTTTGCTACCCACTTGATAACATATGGATTGCTACCTAGATGTGAGAGTTTATCTGCTATGCCTGAGCGGGGAATAGTGTCGAAGGCCTTGGCCAGGTCAAGATAGGTGGTGTGCACCGTCTTCCCCTCATCCATGGCTTTGGTGGTCGACTAGATTTAATAGACATGACCTCCCCTTGACAAAGCCAAACTGTGTGGGGTCGAGTGTTTGGAGGTTGCCAATGTCCCTGTTAATGAGGTCCATGATAATCCAGTCCATGGCCTTTCAGATCAGGCTAGTTAGGCTAATGGGTCGATAATTTTCCAAATCGGTGGATGCTCTACCTTTGTGCAAAGGGATGACAGTGGGTGTCTTCCACTCAGCTGGGACAAAGCCGATACTCAGGCTTTGGTTGAATAGGACACCTAATGGTGCTGCAAGTTCCTGCCTGAGTTCATGTAGGATGCAGCCTGAGATGTTATCAGGTCCCATGGAGGCTGTATTTTTTGCCTTTGAAATGGCAGTGATGACATGCTCCCTAGAGATAAGGGGATGGGGCAGGTACTGGGCATGTCCTGATTTACTGATGGGGGGACAGAGTGATGAAGTTTTCACTGAATTTGTCAGCCAGTAGATTGGCTATATCTACAGCATTTGTGTATGTGGTGTCCTTGACCACCAGTTCTGAACAGATATGGGTGGTTCCTTTGAGATTGCAGACATATGTGAAGAAGGCCTTATGATTGTCTCTTGTAGATGTGGCCAATTTGGACTCAAAGTTGGCTTTAGAGTATTTCACTAGTGCTCTTATTTGCTTGCTCAGGCTAAGGAGTGATTGCTTCCATTTGGGCACCTGCTCCTTCTTGGTCCTGGACAGCAATTTTTTCCTTTTGTCATATAGTTTATTTATTGCAGATGTCTACCAGACAGGTTTACTCTTCCTTGCAGAGGATGATTTTGTCCTGTCAGGTATTCCTGATTCCATGCATCTATATTAATGCTTGTATAGTACTTTGGTGTAGATTTGGACATTGGTGCCAGCTCCAACAGAGGGGGAGGGAGCTGTGAAGCTGTTTATACCATCCCTCAGAAGGTTGTAATCAGCTTTGGAGAAGTTTTTTTGTTTGAACCTAGCTAGTGGGGGGGGGGGGGTTCAGGGGAGGTGCTGACTTTGAAAGTGACTGCTTTATGGTCAGATCTTACCAGGAGGATGATACTGTAGGGGTGTTGCACTGGTTACTCGCGTTGGTTAATATCAAGTCCAAGATATTATCATCTCTTGTTGGGGTATTGACTAGCTGCTCCAAGGCATTTGCATTGATAAAATCAGTGAATCTCTGGGCATTTGTTTTTTGGCATGAGTATTTTTTTCCAGTCTATGGTTGGTTAGTTAAAGTCACCCAGGATCAAGTAAAGGGTTGAATCCTGATAGATTTAAAGAGGTCCAGATAGGTGGAGTGGGCATTCTGAGACAAATTTGGGGGCCTCTAGCTAGCTATGATTTGAATAGGGGCCTTGTCAATGGTTAACTGCACCTGGAGTGTCTCCTGTGCATCATAGTGTTTGACCAGCCTTGAGGTGTGTGTGTGTCTTTAATATACATTGAAACTCCACCTCCTTTGGCTTTGCTGCCACAGTTTGGGGTCTGAATGTATGATAGGATGAGTAACCATGTAAGGCTGGAGTGCTCTCCACAGCTTTGAACCAGGTATCTGTGACTGTACAAATGTCAGCATCTTCTAGGGTTAAGAATGCTTGCAATGAGTGCAGTTTCATGTTTAGACTCCTAGCATTTAGCAGCATGACCTTTAATTTGCATTCTGTTGAAATTAATATGTTGGTTTTATTGGCCTCAGGATTTTTCCTAAAAAAGGCACTATGGGGGAGGCAAGGACTTTTGCCAGAAGCCTGAAGCCCAAGTGAGACAGGTGCAGACCATTGGTAACAAAGCATCATGGTCTGTTGATCATATCTTCCAGGCTGTCAGGTATTTGACCCCCCTAGAATGACACCAGAAATTAAGCCAATTGTTAAATTCAATAATTTTCTGTTTGTATTGAGGCATCATTCTGGGGGATGGTAGAATGCTGCTTAAGGCACACATATTCAGCAAGCTCAGTCATGTCTCTCTTCATATAGTCAAGGGAGGTACGTCTCAAGCCATTCATCTCAACATGGACTATGACAGGTTCATAACAGTACCTGTTGTTGAGAGACTTGAGTGCATGTGTGATATGGTGGATTCTGGCACCTGACAGACAACTAACTGTGACTTTCTCATTATCCAGCTTGCTGAGAGGCACATCTGTGTGTCTCACAATGGAGTCTCCTGTGACTAATATGTTGGGTTTATTGTTAGGCCTTTGTGCTGCAAGACACAGGTGTGTGGACTATGCATGGTATGTGGTGTGGAGGGTTGTGGAGTTTGCTTGTGTTTTTGCCTCTGAGGTCTCTTTTGTTTGGGTATGTTTTTGTTGAGAACCTCCACATATGTGTGTGTTGTGTAGTTGAGGGTGGTGTTTGAGGTGTAGTGATTGTGTTGATAACCTTCTCAGTGCCAGATATACTGGCTTGTGAGGGAGAGAGCATAGACTCTAGGTTGCCCATGTACATGAGGCAGTTGCTGCACTGTTTCAGGATGCCCATATCAACCAAGCTGGTAGGTCTAAAGCCCAAGTGCTTAGACCAAAAACTAAGAGCTTAGAATAACACTTACAATTTAAATAGTCTAAAAACAAGCAGCAATAAATGCAGGAGAAAAAATGCAGGTGAACACTTTACAGAACAAGTAGCTGAAAAGCAAGATGAAGTAATAGAGTAGAAGGAGGAAACGCGAATAACAGCACCAAAAATTCCTCCTTCCTTACTATTTTCTTTTTTGACCTCCATTTTTGCTTTACTTGCCTTCCTGCTTCCCCAAGCTGCCTTTGTGCCCGGAACACAAGAAGCAGAACGTGCCACACACAAACGCATCTCCCTATGGAAAGAGTAGGGGAAGTTCCCTGATGTCCTGGCCACATTTCCCCCTAGTAGTATAAATATCACCTCAAGTCTCTCTTGAAAAGAGGCTACTAACTTGGTCATTAGATAGATAGATAGATAGATAGATAGATAGATAGATAGATAGATAGATAGATAAACATATAAAAAAGATTAGTTAGAATAAACATCTTTTAACTACAATAATCTAATCATTCCTTGCCAATTAGACTACACGTATTTTCATTAAATATGCCATTGTCTTATGATTCCATTCATTAAACTTTAAGTTTAAAGTTTTTTACACTATGTTAGAGGGTGTATGCAGCATTAAGAGATTATTATTTTAATCCAGCTATTAATGCCATAATTAATGTGATGTTCTTCATTTAATCACTGCTGAAGTAGCCTAAGATATATGTGTCATATCCTGACAAGAATATAACAGACAGACAGCTTCCAAAGCTACAGGGCACCTTCTATGCACCAACATTTTCTAGCAACTTATGCTAAGCTAACTAAAAGACACGTTTGGGCACATACCCCTTTAGAACATTGCTGCCGCTGAAGAGTACACTCCTCTGATGCCTTCGAGGATTGACGGTCAACTTGTGCTGTTCCTTTGCTGGGCAAATAAGTGACACTGGAGGAATATTAATGCTTTTCCTTTCTCAGGAAAGTTATTTTAAAGGTAGGAATTTGTGTTTTAACAGACTCACAAGACTATACTATATTTTAAGATGGGAGCACTACTTTTCTCTGTCAGTTTAAAAGTTGTTTAAAGTAAAAGAAAAACATTTTTTTTCCATGGAGAACTTCTGTTTATTTTACTTTGTGAGGCTGGCAAAGTTTTTTAAAGTGTTTTCTACCATATTTGTTTTTTGTAAAAGTGACTTTGCTTTTGGTTTTGACTGGTATTTGCTGCTTACTTTCCTCAGAAAAGAGACACCATTTTCAGCTTGACCATGGAACAATCTGTTGGTCCCATGGTTGGTCCTTCTTCCAGCCACTAAAAGAAAAAGTTAAGCAAACACCCTTTGCCATCATAGCAGGCTAGCATTTTGCCACAGCTGCAGGTGAGTGACTCTCCTGTGGCCATTAGCTGTATCTCAGACCACTCATCTTTTACCTTGGACTCCTCTAATGTAGCACCTACAGCCACTAGGGACCAGGAGTTAGCCACTTCCTCTGTGGCTGTCAGGGTCCTTGCAGTAGGCAAGGGAGAGCCAGTCTTGTTGTTCCAGGGCAAAGGAACAGGAAGACATCTCTGCTTTGTCAGAATGTTGTGCCCATACCTGAGAAGCTGCTGCTGCCATTAATAACATTGTTGGTCCCACTTTTCCTGTCAAAAAGAAAAAAAAACTGAGTATGCATTTACTCCTCCTTAAATTTCCTTATTGAGGAGTAGTTTACTGGGTCTGGCTCAGGGTTTAATTCAGGTTATTGCTCCATCTTTTAAAGTAGCTTCTGGAAAAAGAATGAGGGATACCTCCTTTCCTGAAGACTTTCAAAATTATGAATTTGAACAGGAGGAAGTAGGAATAGATACAGGGGTTTTCTCAGATGTTTGAATCTTCCTCAGAGGAGAGCTCAGTTTCTGACTGTCCTTCTAGGGGGGTTGTCTCTTTCTCTGAGTCTATTTCAAGAATGTGGCAATGTTTTCAGTGGGAGCTTTCTTAGCACCTCAGAAGATACTGTTAGCTGTTACAAAAAGATTTTCCAGAACCATTACATATTCTTCTATTTCAGTCAGGTTTGGACTGTGTGTGTTACTGTCTTCAGTTTTCCTGACAGTTAGATGGCTGCACCTAAAAAGGCAGATGTGATGTATAAAGTTCCAAATTATTTTACATTTTTGAACACTCTTCCGAAATGTGATCCAGCAGCTATAACTTTAAACAATCCTTCAGCTACTAAACACTCAGTTAATTCCAATTCTGCTCTCTCTGATAAGGATGAGAAGATTATTGATTAGCATGGGAAACATCTGTATGCTTCTGTAACTTTCATTTTCAGAATTTTGATTTGTCAGGCTCATATGTTAAGGTTTGTTCTGATTAATTGTCAAAATATTATGAATGTTTTATCTGCAGTTTCCTTTTGTGAGGAAACATCTGTTTTAAATAATTGAATTGCTTCTATTGTTCAAGTCACTACTCATTGTATACAGTGTGTGTATTACTCTGTTGATACTTCTTCCATGGCTATGTCCACTAGTACTGTTTTGAGAAGATCTGCCTATCTACATTCTCAGAACCTCCCAGATGATATTAAAAACAAGATTTCAAATTCCCCTTTGGATAGAGATTTCATTTTTGACACCTCTGCTGCACACATGATTAATAAGTGTGAATAAAGGGGTAAGCTGATACTGGCAATCTCTTAAGATTTTTCAGCCCTCATCTTACAAGTTTTCCAAGAGATTCTTTAACTCTTCATCCAATTATGGTGAGAAACAAAATAAACACTCTCAACAAAATACTGGTGAACAGACATTTAAGAAGAAATGGCAAGGGGGGGGGGGTCCCAAGAAGAATTCTGTAAACTAGCAAAAGCAAGGACAATCCAATAAGTCAAAATGACTATTTAAGATACTTTATTCCCCCTCCCACCCTGGCAGACATTTTTTTTATTCCAGAAAGTCTGTATCTCCTTTTTTCCCTTTGGCAACAAATAGTTTTAGACAAATGGGTTCTGACAATCATTCATGAGGTTACAGATGGCAATGGTAGGAAAATCCTCCTTTCCAGGGTTTAATTCTCCATCCTCCAGATCAGGCTCTTTGTTTCCACCTGTCTTTTATCACATGCTGTCCCAGGGAGTGATATAGCCTGTCCCCCTTCCCAGGTGGGAAAGAATTTATTCAAAGATGTTTTTAGTGCCAAAGAAAGAAAATGCTTGGAGACCATCTCTGGATCTTTTTTTTGCTAAACCTGCTTGTGATAGTGCCCAAATTCAAAATGATGTCACTTCACAACCTGTTACCTCTTCTTTCTCATTCAAGTTTCCTTGTAACGTTAGATTTAAATGATGTTTATCATCACATTTCTATTCATGCATCTCTTTAGGTTGTGAGTATCTGGATCATATTATCAGTTCTCTTGCCTTACCCTTTGTGAACACACTTGGTGCAGTGGATAGTCCAAAGTGTCTAGCTTCAGTTGTAGTTCATTGCAGGCTACAGGGTACTTGCATTTTCCATATTTAGACTAGTTGCTTATCTTTGCAAAGTATTTTTTTAATTGTCAGGCATATCTCTCTAGGGTGAGAAAACTCTTAAAGAAACAGGGATTTCAAAAAAACATTCAGAAGTCTTTCTTGACTCATTCTCACATGATTGTGCTTCTGGGATGTCAGCTATTCACCACAATTCAAAGAGCTTCTCTTAGACTGGGCAAATATATGTAGATCTGTTCCTGGGGTTTTCCACTTAGACTTCTGTCACTGCAAGGGTGTACCACAGGATTCCGGGTCTCATGACTTCTGTGATTCTCATGATACCCTTGGCAAGATTCCACATGAGAAACATATAGTGGTATCTGAAGTCTCTTTGGTCCCAGCAACAGCATCCCTTGTCTTTTCAGATCCCTGTGCTGGGATTTGTCAGTAGAGAAATCACTTGGTGAGACAACAGATATTGCTAAATCCAGGTCTCCCCTTCTCGCTCCCTGTACCAAAGCAATCAGTCACCACAGATGAACTGGACTTAGCTTGGTGAGCAATTTCAGGATGGCTAAATGTGCAGAATGTGTACGACACCGAGTACAGATGCAAGCACATAAAAATAAAAGAAATGCTTACCCTGATTAAGGCACTCCGCTCTCTGAATCATTTTTGTCCCACGTGACCTCGTCAAGTTGTTATAGACAATACCACAGTCAAGTGGTACATCAATAAGCAAGGGGGAGCCAGACCATACCCTCTCTGCAGGATAACCATGATTGCTTGGGATATAGCTTCATACCACAAACTCACTCTACAAGTGTCCTACATTCCATGAGAGCAAAATTGTGTGGTAGGCAAGCTGAACAAGATAAGAGCAGACCCTCACAAATGGAAAGTAGATCAGGGATCTTCCAAGATTTGCTCCACCTGTTCAGAGTTCCTCAAGTAGACTTCTTTGCATCCTCTCTGAACAATCAGCTAGTAGGATTCTGCTCCAGAACTCCATGCAAGATAGCCTATAAGACAGGTGCATTTCCTTTTCCTTGGAAAAGAATGTTCCTGTATGCTTTTCCACCCTCCCCCTTAATATCCAAGGTACTTCTGAAGATTCAGAAAGACTCCCCAAAGATCATTGTGGTGACTCCCTTTTGGCCCAGGCAACCATGGTTCTCCCTTCTGTTGGAAACAACCTGGGGTAATTGCCACAAGCTTCCTCACATACTGAACCTCCTTACACAACATAAAAGAAGTATTTGATGCACCTCAACACTAATCAACTTCACTTGACTGCCTGGATGATGGGGTCTTAATTCCTTTTAGTCACCTGTTTACTGAGGATGTGCAACAGGTACTAATGGAGGCAAGAAAAGCCTGCTACTAGGAAATCACTTATCAGCAAATGAGAGAGGTTTTCTAGTTGGTGCCAAAACATAACTAGCACCCATTCGGGGTTACTTGTTCTCTGCTTTTATAATATCTGTGTGATTTATTATCCTATGGCCTTTCTTACTCCTCTGTCAGGGTTCTTTTACTGGCCATTTTAGCATGTCTGTCTATGGATCCTCCTCGATCAATGCAGTTTCATGTCAAAATGTTTTTAAATGAGGGTTTGCATAAGAGGCCTCCAAAAAAATCGGTGCCCCCTTCCTGGGATCTTATCTTTGTGTTAGAGAAAGTAATACCTGTTAATATTTGCTTCATTTGAACCAACAAACATGAGGTTCTTTACAAGAAAAACAGTTTCACTGATTGTTCTGTCCTCTGCAAGAAAGGTATCTCAGTTACAAGCTCTTATGGTGAGTCAACCCTACTTCATTTTCCACAGCAACAGGGTTTCTTTGAAAACTAATCCTTACTTTATGCCTAAAATGGTATCTGAGTTTACTTTAACCCAAATTATGCATCTCCCAGATTTCTTTCCTGAACTAAAAAAATGAGGGAGAAAGGTTACTCCATACCTTGGATGTCTAGAGACAACTCAGGTACTGTCTTTACAAAACTAAATTTTTCAGATCTTTGGATCAATTGTTCATTTCTTGGTAATGTAAGAGGAAGTGACAATGTGTAACAAAGAATACTATTTCTAAATGGTTATCTAAAGCTATGATCTTTTGTTATTCTCACCACAACAAAACTATTCCAGGCTGGCTTAAGACCCACTCTACCAGAACCTTTGCTTCATTTATGGCTTTCTGGAAAGGGTTGGGTTCTAGATATAGTCCAGAAACTTGGTCCTCTGTACCTACTTTTACAAAGCACTAAAAGCTTGATTCCTTCTCTAGGTCTAGATCAGGCTTTGCTAGGACCATTTTCCAGGGGCTCCAGGATTCTTCTCCGTCCACCTCCCAAATGCAGTAAGCTATGGTACTCTACCCATATAACTTAGGCTTCTGTAACAGTGATAAATATGAAGAACATAGTACACTTGTGGAAATAAACTTACCATAACAATAGATGTTTGAATTTTTATTCTTCCTAGCATTGCTTTTCTGGTCTTAGCCTGCCTCTCTTGTTGTCAGGAAAGCACTGAAGCACTTGATACCCACACTTGTCTTTTGATCAGCTAAGCTCAAGTTGCCAGATGGTTTGGGTGTGTGGAATGTGCCCTGAAGCTTTGGAAGCTGACTGGCTGTTATATCCTTGGTAGGATGTAACCCATATAGATAAGGCTACTGCAGCATTGTGACCATTCAAGCATCTACTGTGATGGTAAGTTTACTTACATAGCTGTGTGGCTTAAGAACTGAAGAAAACAGTAACATATTTCTCTGCACTTTGGTAGTACTCAGTAGAATTAATCTGTATGTCATGAGGGAAAGGAGCTGTGTACAAACCCTGTTGGTAATGTGCATTACAAGAGCAGGCCATGCATCAAAATAATGGCCTTACAAATTACACATGCATGGTGTATTTAAAATAGCGCAATTCATTTTATTCCAAGCAAAATTGCACTTATGTGATGTCAGCTACAGTTCTCTTTAATTTTCAGAAGTGGCAATTTTGAATTAAAACTGTGTCCAAGACACCTACATTGATAAATGAATTGAAGTGACATTTCAAAACCATGTTCTATACTAGCAATTGGCAGTTTAGTTTCAAGCTAGAAGAGGAAGAGCTGCACAACAAAATGCTTGATTCAGTTTTGATATTTGCATTTAGTTAGTTAGTTAGTTGACAGTCTTTCCAGGCAAGGCCCATTTCCACCAATGACACAGGGAGAAATGTGCCACGTCATATCCTTGCCTCTGCATTTATTTACAGAAAATTTCCTAATACAGACACATAGCATGTTGAAATATATCTCTTCAGAAAATGACTTAATTCAAGATCTTGCAAGATTACAGGATTTAGAAATTCAAAAAAGAAATCCCCTGCACGGAAGTAGTTGCACAGCCAAAAAGTAAAATCAAATAACAAAACAAGCCATCAACTGTGCACTGTGTCTTGTATTGTTAAACTGATGAAGGCTAGGTTAATTCCTCAGCCAAAACCGGTCTGTTTTTTCTTGTGTTTCATGTAGAAATAAATTAATATATACACAGCGCACAATTGCTGTCTTGTTTTGTTATAGGATTTAGAAATTACCATATTTAATTACTATGATAACACTAGATTTAAGGACTTTTTTACATGCTCTATACTAGCCTTCTAGCTTATCACTGGGAGTGGTAAGCACTAGGTATCCTATCTTCCACAAGAGGAGTGGTTCTTGACCCAAGATTGTAGTTCGTTGACCATTTGGGCAGTTTGTCCATCTCTTTCAACTTTCTGGTTTAAAAGACCACATCTGAGCTTGTTTCCCATCTTTCCTGTAACTAACCTACTGGGAAGCACTAGAAAGCCTTAAACTGATACAAGCCTTCTAGCTTAGAAGAGAGACTTTGGAGTGATTATCAGTTTTCTGTATTTTCTTGCTGTACTTAGCTGTTTTCCCCCTACACGCAGATTTTCCAGCATTTATTGTGATTTAAAAGCTTGGATGTTTTCACATATTGTACTTATTTGACTGTCTGCACTTTTAAAAAGTTGTTTTTTGTTTAAATAATTTAACTGTTGTAGGCTGCACACTAAAGTGTGATAGCCTTTTCTGACCGTTTGTAGTCGTTTAAAGCTGTTTTAAGTGTATTTTTTACTGTTTTTGCCTTATCTTTTCAAAACAAAAAATTCCTTGTTTCCCGCCTTTTTAAGCTAGTATAGTCCAATTTTCAGGCTAATGCTGAATTCAGGGCCATGTTACAAGTTTCTGAGTTGCCCATACCTTACTTGGATAGAAGGAAGTTTCTCTGTTCACCTGTGAGAGAGGGGAGCTTTGAGCAGCCTATCTGTCCCTGGAGGAGTGGTTCCAGCCCAGAAGTTAGTAGTTTATTGGCCATTTTGGGCTAATTTCTATCTCTTTTATTTCCCTGCTATAAAAACCACATTTGCACTGTTTTGCATGCCGGGCAACACCGGTTAGCTAGGGTTAAATTATTCCCGGCTCCACTAAGTCTCATCTTCAATTTTTCCCTTGAAACTAGTCTAACTCTCAACCTAAGCACTCAAAAAGCATCCTACAGCCCAGCACTTGCTCAAACCTAATAGCAAGCACTAGTATACCCTGACACTTGATTGCCCAGCAGGGCAAGGCTCTTTATTCACCCCCCCACCAACCAAGCAACTAAGCAGCTCACCCTACTATTCAAGCATGACCAAAGGGCAATTTCAGGTGTACTCTCCAGTCCAGCTGGTGAATCTGGGTATCCTGAGACAATGTTACAACTGCCTCATGTACACAGACAACTGTCTCTTCCTACCACAAAACAGTAAAATAAAGGCGAGATGCAATTATACAGCCAAACTGGAGACTAAGCTCTCTCCACCCAAGACTGGAACAGACAGTCAAGAGGAGAAGGTTAACACTTGCACCATACCTCCAGCCACACATAGATCTATTAAGCCAGCACTGGCAAAAAATGCACATAAATACACAAAATCATACTAGGAGGCTCTAAATAAAAACATGCAAAAGCATCAGAGACCTCAAAAGCAGACAACCAAACAACCTGCACCTCCCGTCACAAACCAGATGACACATAACACACAAAATCAGTGTGCCACATAATCACAGCCCTTAAGGAGAAATAACATACCTAACAAACTAGTAATAGGTGACTCTATAGTCAGGCACACTGACGTCCCACTCACTAGGCTGGACAAGCAGAAGGTTACTGTTAGCTGCCTGTCGGGAGCCAGAATCCACCACATAACACAAGCACTCAGGTCACTCCAGAACAAGTACAAATATGACTCTGGTAACCAAGCAGCAAAAAATAAACGAACCACAATAAAAACGTAATCCGGCACAATGAAGGTTGTCCAAAATTCTCCAAGGAACAATGCGAAATCCAACGAAAGTAATAAATTGTTTTATTGTGAAGTAACAAAAACAAGAATAAAACTCAAAATCAATTGTCCATTAAGCGCTTTCGTCTCCTGTCACCGGAGACTTCATCAGAATAACAATTTCCAACATTAATGATTCTTATATAACTTTTCCATTATGATTCAACAAATGAAAGCCCTTTTGGACTTAATTGACTATTTGCTTTTAAAGCCACAGGTTAAATAGTCAATTTATAAAACCTACTGACATGCAGCAGTGTTGACAAAACTATCTAATAATATAAGAATATAAGAATATAAGAAAGAAAACGCGAACTTCCGTGTCCTAAAAGTGCAAGTGCCTCTTCACATCAAGGAAACCAGGTACCAAAATTATCCAATATTTGTGATAAAAAATAATGATAAAATTCATAATGTAGAAAATTCATAATATAACATAGGAAATTCATCACATAATATACAAATGTATATTAATTTTATGTTGTTTGTTTTTTACATTGATATATATTGTTGTGTATTAAAACAATACATAATACTGTATAGTTAAAATATATTTTGAATAAGGTATAAATGTAAATATATTAAAAATATAAATACATATACAGATGTATTAAAAATATGTTAAAAAATGTGTTAAAAATGTATAGGCTTTGAAAAAATAATATAATATATATACAAAGGCCTTAATTTTCATACTTTGTTCTAAAAAATACATATGTATTATAATTACGTATAAAAGTTAAATTGTTAAAATGTATATCAAAAAATATGTATATTTTTATATATATTTATGTATATATATATATATATATATATCAACAAACAACATGCTGAGTACTAAATAAAAATATGTATATATGAATAAATAAATAAATACATACATAAATAACTTAAACAACTGACTTTTAAAAAGTAACTTTGAAAAAATGACTTAGAAGCAACCACTTAAAAAATGTATATATGTTTAATAGAATGTACGAACTATTGACCCCAGTATTACCCCTTAATTATTTTTGGGTCCATTGCTAAAATCTTGAGAGCTGGCGTAATAGATATATGGTTGTTGAGACCTTTACCACAACTTGAATCTAATCTCATCTGCCATATCATCTCTCTGTATTCAATTTTGGTCTCCCAATCACCACCCCTCTCTGGGTATTCTACCTCTTCCAGTACCCAAAACCTAAAATCAGCATTGGAACAGTTGAGTACATGTCTATAAAGGGCATTATTTTCATTATGTCTGTTTATGTCTCTAACATGTTCGTAAATTCTATTGACTCTGTCATTGTTCATGGTGGTGTGAATGACCTGAGACGTACCTACCTGGACTACATGAAAAGAGACATGGAAGAGCTCTCTGATCATGTAGCCCAGGCTGGTATGACCCTGATCCTGAGTAGCATCCTGCCCTCACCAAGAATGATACCTCAGTTTAAAGAAAAAATGATCAATTTCAACAATTGGCTAAGCTTCTGGTGTTATTCAAAGAGGAACCAGTGTCTGTCAGCCTGGGACGACATGCTCGACAAGCCGCATTGCTTCACAAGAGACGACTTGCACCTGTCACCCCTAGGCTTTCGAATACTGGCCAAGGCTCTTGCTGCCCCCATAGTGCCTTTTTTAGGCAAGGCTCAAAAGTCAAACCCACCTCTGTAAACAGCACAATTAACAAAAAACTGAGGATTATGCTACTTAATGCCAGGAGTTTAAATCTCAAAATGCACGCACTCGAAGCACTCCTCAGTATGGAGAATGCTGACATCAGTGCAGTAACTGAAACCTGGTTCAAGGCTCCAGAGAGCACCCCAGCACTACCTGGCTACAACTCATATCACATGTTTCGGCCACAGAACACGGACCGAAACTCAAAAGGAGGGGGTGTATCGATATTCATTAAGGATACCTACACCTCCAGGTTAGTGGCGCAGCATGATACCTCTGAGCTCATCCATGTGCAACTAACATTGGGCAAATCTGCAATGCAAATTGTGGTCTGTTACAGATCACCCTCCATGACCCAGGACCACCACTCCACCTTTCTAGAGACAGTGGAAAACATGAAGGTCCTACCGAACACCCTGATAATGGGCAATTTTTATTACTCTACTATTAACTGGGAAAACTATTCAAGTACAAACTCCCAGGCCCAGCGCTTCCTGGAATTCATCAACTCAAACACCGTGGATCAGCTGGTAAACTCCCCTACCAGAGGTGAAAACATATTGGACCTGGTCATCACCAACAAGGGCGACAGGTGACCCGTCACTGGTTAGATCAGACCATAAACTAATCACTCTGGATGTCCACACCCCACCACCACCCCCAACTAAGGAGACCACAGTAAAAAACTTTTCTAAAGCAAACTTCACCTTACTTAAGACAGAGGCGGTACGTTTCACAGCCCCCACGCTAAAGAATAATGCTGCTCAAGATGCAGAAACCTTTACAAATGCACTCTATGAGCACCTACAAGGGTGCATGGATCATGCCATCCCTAGCAAAACCAAGACTCACTCCTCAAAGAGAAGGAAACCAGTCCGGTGGACACCTGCCATAAACAGGCTATACAATAGAAGGAGGAAACTAGTTCAGAAAAAAAGCAAATCCCATAAAGGAAAGACATTCCTGATCAGTATCAGTAAGAAACTAAGGCCCCTCATAAAATCACTCAAGGCTAACTTCAAAAGAAAAATAGCCAAGGATTCAAAAGATAATCACAAAGCCTTCTTTAGCTATGTTAAGAATCTAAGTGGCAACTCTCAGATATGCACTGAACTAGTGCAAAATAGCAGAAAATATACTGAACCTACTGATATTGCCAACATCCTGGCAGGTAGATTAAGTGCAAACTTCACCCCCCTCTCACCCCCGAAAGGGCCCACAACAATACCAGAAAAGTGTAGTGTCCCAGAAATCACAGACGCACAGGTTAAAACAGCCCTTTCAAAAGCCAAAAACACAGCGTCAATGGGGCCAGATGGTGTCCCAGGCTGTGTCTTGCACAAACTACAAAACGAACTAAGCCCCCACCCAAACATGCTGTTCAACCTCAGTCTCTCCACAGGCTACGTGCCCATAGAATGGCACACAGCAACGGTTATTCCACTCCACAAAGGAGGGGCCACAACTGACCCTGGTAACTATCGCCCCATAAGCTTGACTAGCCTGGTCTGCATGGCTATGGAGAGCATCATCATGGAACTCATTAACAAAGACATTGGGAACCTCCAAACACTTGCCCAGACCCAGTTCAGCTTTGTTAAGGGCAGATCATGCCTACTAAAACTGGTTGACTTCTTTGAGACATCACCAAGGCCATAGACCAGGGAAAGGTGGTTCATACAGCCTACCTTGACCTCGCCAAGGCTTTTGACACCATTCCCCACTCGGGTATTACAGAAAAACACACCAGCCTGAACATAAACCCCTATGTTACGAGATGGGTTGCCAACTGGCTTACATGCAGAACTCACACAGTAAGAATAGTGGGCTCTAGGTCTGACTCTAAACCAGTCACAAGTGGTGTCTCTCAAGGCTTGGTCCTGGGACCCCTACTGTTTGGCATATACTTCTCAGAAGTACAGGCAAACACAGGAGGACTATGGCTAACCAAGTTCACCAATGACTGCAAACTGGAAGCCATGATTGACTCTCTGGCTGACACGGACATCCTTCAAAAGGGCCTTGCTGAGACGGACACCTGCTGTCAAAGTCATGGCCTCAAGCTAAATGCCAAAAAGTACATAGCCATCCCGTTTGGGAAAAACAAAATATCCACGAATTACCACATAGGTGGCAGCCCCCTTAATACAGAAGAGGTAATAAGAGGTCTGGGGACCCAGGTAGATAGTAATCTCTCCTTTGACAATCATATTGCCAAAGTAGTTAGGAAATCCTTCTATGTGGCCCATCTAATTACTAAACGGTTCACATCTAGAAATAAAGAGGTTATAGTGCCCCTCTGCTCGTCACTCATCAGACCCATCATAGAGCATAATGCCCCATTTGGGATATACCTCACAAGACAGTTCCAGCAGCTGGAAAGACCTCAAAAGTACTTCACCAAGAGGATTACTGGCCTCAAACATATGTCCTATGCAGCCCGACTGAAAAAACTCCGGCTGTATTCAGTAGCATATCGCTTACTCAGAGGTGATCTCTGCCTGACTTACAAAGCCATGTCCAACTCAAAATTGATGGACATGCTCCACCTAAAGAAATCCAAGTCACTGCGAGCCATGCGCTCGAGTGAGCTAAACCTCACCACAACAATAAATAGAACATGCTGGAGGGATAGATTCCTGTCACAGAGACTCCCCATGCTTTGGAACAAAATTCCAAACTACATTAGGCAGAGACCCTCACTAACACTCTTCAAGAGAAACCTTTACGAGTGGATGGGTAACAGAAAATACACCCCTGGGATGACTTCATTGGCTCTGCTTGACACAGGATCAGTTAATTAATTAATGGGGTGGCGAAAGCCGACACACTCAAAATGCCCTCGGGCAGATAGCCTAGTACCAACCTATGAACCTATGAACCTATTAACTGTACAAGATTTATTTAGATAAATTGTGTTAATAGGTCTGAATCTTACAGCAGAGTAGCAAATGAAAAGAGATTTACAGTCAAATATTAGGCTCTCTAATACTGTGCAATACAACTATTTTAGGGTATTATTTTGATTGTGTTTTTTATGCCCTGAAGATTCATCAGATTGTGAGAGCTAGTAAGTACATTGTTATAATTACTTCTAAGGTTATTACTGGAATGGTGCTTGAATTCTAATCTGAAAGATATTGTGTCTGTGGTGGCACATTATGACAGGATACATGATAATATGCCAATGGACATAAATGACAAGCATCAGAACACTGAACCCTATACAGAGATCTCAGAAATGTCAACACATGGGGTTAACGGGGAACTTGCATTGTATGATCACTGTACAGCAGGGACTGAGGAATTGACCCTTTCCCTGCTGTAGTGCAATCTCGGTGTTAGTATATATACATACATATATATCTATATGTGTGTATATATGTATGTATGTATATATATATATATATATATATATATATATATATATATATATATACACATATATATATATATATATATATATATATATACACACACACACACACACACACACACACACACACACACACACACACACACATATATATATATATATATATGTATATATATATATATATATATATATATATATATATATATATATATATATATAGTGTGGGGAGTGTGACCACCCTACACCCCACATGTCGTGGTGCAGGGGGCTTGCTTCCCTGCAAAAACAACTGTTTTTTTTAAGTTCTATCAGTGTTATGATACTTTGCATTCAGAAGGGCTATCTAAAGATGTGAATCCCTCTATATCAAGTGTGAAAGCGTTCACTGAAAGCCCCAACAACACTTCAAAACATAAACTGCTATTTAAATGAAAAAGAGCAATCCAAACCTTGCTATTATTTTTTTTAAGTATTTTCATAGGAGAATTGTGCCTCTTACACCCATAATCCTGGTATATATGCATGCTAATTTCAAGATTGGTGTACCATGGAGTAAGAGATTAATAATCTACACAATCACCCAAACTAAGGATTTGAACTTCCACCAGTATATAAATAAAACACATTGGAGGGGTAGATTCATTACCCAACAGCTGTCCCATCGCTGGCCCTGTAAGTTAAGTGATACCTTCATATCCTTCAGGAGTAGTCTTAACAAGTGGATGCGTACCCACAAGTTCATTCGTGGCCTGGCATGTTTTTCCTTCCTAGAAGTGTGTGTGTGTGTGTGTGTGTGTGTGTGTGTGTGTGTGTGTGTGTGTGTGTGTGTGTGTGTGTGTGTGTGTGTGTGAGTGGACTACATCTTGAGGGTGGTATTTTGGCAAGATACACATTTCTCTCAGACTTACTTACCATGTAGTTCCTGTAAATTATTGATAGGTGTTCTAGTGAAAAGTGACTCTAAAGTGAGGCACAGACTCAAATCACCCTAGACTGGACAAATTATCAACTCATAGCCTGTTACAGACACCCTCAATGTCTCCTGATGGTCAGTTAAGATTCATTGATGATCTCCCTATCAACAAAAATTCACTTATATTGGGTGCTTTTTAACTACCCATTAATAAACTGAAACATCTAGACCATAAAATGTAGAGTACACTCAAGCATTTTCAGACTTAGAAAATGCAAACTCTCTGCAGAAGATTGCAAATAAACCTACCAAAAGACATAATATTCTTGACCTGGTACATATGAATATGGCTGACTCATGCACTACTCCCCTGGCATCCCTTTCCCTGATGAAGTCTGACCAGAAACTTGTAATGTTCACCTTATAAATTGTAAAAGCCCCCACAGAAAGTATCACTGAATTCAAGATTACATACATGCAGACCTCATCTACTCTATGATGAGATATCAATTTTTTTTATGATTGCACTAACCCCAACATAAACATAACATCTAGCTAGATAAATACATAAAAATGGCAGTCCCTACTAGAGCTAAGTATCGTGAGAAGTCTAAAATTAAAACATCCTGGTGGTTCAAAAACATTAATAAGCTTTATAACAACAACAAAAAAAAGACATTCCTTAAATTATGCAGCAGATTTAAAACCTTTCACATAAAGGAGAGCATTAAAAATAGTACAAAGAATTTGCTGTAATTCTAAGTCATTCTTTAGCTATTTTAGAAAACTAAAGAACAACATGGCTCTGAACATGCTCAAGATGGCATCTATTATACACATACACCTCAAGACTGGTGGCAACGCACGATGCATCGGAGACCATCCAGGTGCAATTAACCATAGGCAAGACTGCTCTGCAAATTGTAGCATGTTACAGGCCACCCTCACAAACTCAGGAACCTCACATGGCCTTCCTGAAAACACTAGAGGGGATAAATGTATCACCAAACACCATCATACTAGGTGACTTCAATTACCCTAATATAGACTGGGAACACTACTCAAGCCCAAACACCCTAGCCCAAAAGTTCCTGGAATTCATAAACTCAAATGCCATGGAACAACTAGTCACCATCCCCACAAGAGGAGAAAACATACTTGATCTCATCATCACGAACATGGGAGCACAATGTTCAACACCGAAGTATACCCCTCACTGGTGAGATCAGATCACAAACTAATCTCGCTGGAGGTCCTCATCCCACCCCACCTGAAATAAAAAGACCACAGTAAAGAACTTCTCAAAGCCGACTTCACACTTCTAAAGACTAGTGTGGTCTCCTTTAAGGCCCCGAGCCGACGGAAAACAGTACTCAAGCCGCTGAATCACTTACAAATGCCTTCTACCAGCACCTGCAGGACTGCATGGATAAGGCAATCCCAAGCAAAACAAAGACTCTTTGTACCAAAGGCAAGCGTCCACTCTGGTGGACCCCAGCCATAAACAAACTCTACAACAAAAGGAGGAAGCTACTACAAGATAGAGCAAAATCCTTAAAAGATAAGACACCCTTGATCACTATAAGTAAAAAACTAAGAGCTCTCATAAAATCATCCAAAGCAAATTTTGAGAGAAAAATAGCTAAAGACTCAAAAGACAATCATAAGGCCTTCTTTAGCTATGTTAGAAACCTGGGAGGAAACTCCCAGATATGCTCAGAACTAGTTCAAAATGATGTGAAGATTACTGATCCTACAGACATTGCCAACATACTGGCTGACAGGTTCAGTGCAAACTTCTCCCCTCCCCAAAGGAGAGATATCTATACCAAGCGATTGCAGCCCCCAAACATCTCCAACGCCCAAGTGAGAACTGCTCTCTCCAAAGCAAATAACACAGCATCCATGGGACCTGATGGTGTCCCCGGCTGTGTGCTCCACGAACTCAATGAGGAATTAAACCCACAGCTAGGACAGCTGTTTAATCATAGTCTTACCTCTGGATACGTACCCAAGGAGTGGCGCACTGCAACTGTGGTCCCACTTCACAAAGGCGGTGCCTCCACCGGCCCTGGAAATTATCCTCCCATTAGCTTGACAAGCCTTATCTGCAAAGCCATGGAGAGGATCATAATGGACCTCATAAATAAAGACATAGGGAATTTGCAGACTTTGGATCCATCCCAGTTTGGCTTTGTCAAAGGCAGATCATGCCTTCTAAACTTGGTTGACTTTTTCGAAACAGTCACCAAAGCCATTGATGAGGGAAAGGCAGTCCATACAGCCTACCTCGATCTGGCGAAGGCCTTTGATACAATACCCCACTCGGGTATCATTGAAAAACTCATCAGCTTAAATGTTAACCCATACATCACAAGATGGGTTGCACACTGGCTGAGTGACAGAACCCACAGGGTCAGAGTTGCTGGCGCCATGTCAGACTCAAAGCCTGTCACAAGTGGTGTACCACAGGGCTCAGTCCTGGGCCCACTCTTGTTTGGCATCTACTTTTCCGAAGTACAAGCAAACACAGGAGGGTTATGGCTGACAAAGTTTGCAGATGACTGCAAACTGGGCGCCATAGTAGAAAACACATCTGACACAGATATCCTTCAGAAGGGTCTCACAGAAACGGATAACTGGTGCCAGAGCCATGGCCTAAAGTTAAATGCCAAAAATGCATAGTCATACCCTTCGGGAAAAACAAGGTTACCCCTAGCTACCAAATAGGTGGCAATCCACTGAGTACAGAAGAAGTTATCAGGGACCTGGGGACCCAGGTTGATAGTATTCTGTCATTCGACACCCATGTAGCTAAAGTAGTTAGGAAGACCTTCTACATTGCCCACCTTATCATGAAGGGATTCTCATCTAGATCAAGGGAGGTCATAGTCTCCCTATACTCATCACTCATCAGACCAATGATTGAGTACAATGCCCCATTCGGAATGTATCTGACCCGACACTTGCAGCAGCTGGAGAGGCCACAAAAGTTCCTCACCAAAAGGATAAAGGGTCTCAAACATCTGTCCTATGCTACCCAACTGAAAGAACTCCAGCTCTATTCAGTCACTTACCGCTTGCTCAGACGTGACCTTTGCCTAACATACAAGGCCATGTCAAACCCAGATTTGATGAATATGCTTCACCTCAAAAAATCTAGATCCGTCAGAGCCACAAGGGCGGGAGACTTAAACCTCGACACGGCTATTAATAGGACGTGCTGGAGGGATAGATTCATCACCCAAAGACTCCCTATGCTGTGGAATAAAATCCCGGTATATGTGAGGCAGAGCACCTCGCTGGCCTTGTTCAAGAGAAATCTTGACCAATGGATGGGAGATCGCAGATATACCCCAGGGATTACCTCAGTGTCACTGCTCAACAGAGGCACAGCAAAATAATGGGTATAGTTCCCCATACTAAAGGGGTGGCGTAAGCCACAAAACTATGGGCTAGGCTTGTAAATGCCCTCGGGCAGATAGCCTAGTATGAACCTATGAACCTATGAACCTATGAACATTCAAATGACACGACCAATGTACTTGCCAACAAATTCAATGCTAACATCACCCCTGAGACAACTTTCCATAGTCCAGAAATCCTAATATTTCTTACCTCCCTCTGTATCAGTAAGCAATAAGTACTGAAAGTGCTTAATAAGACCAGAAATACTTCCTCCATGGAGTATGATAACATACCTGAAAGCCAAATAAGCAGTACCAAGCATGCCCTTGCTAACCATGTCCACAAACTGTTTAACTTAAGCTTAGCTACAGAACTTGCCCCTGAAGAGTGGCATTCTGCAAATGTGATGGCCCTACATAAGGGTGGTTCTACCACCAACACATGAAATTATAGACTTCTCAACCTGACCAGCCTCATTTGGAAGGCCACATAATGTATTATAACTGATCTTATAAACCATTATATTAAAAATTGTGTTAGACTTGACCTCCAGTGGATTGGCTTGTCAAGGGAAGATTCTGAATGTTTTATTTATTTTATGTGTTTTAATGTGTTTGTCTGGGTAGAACACTGGTCAAACAATGACCAGTTACAGGCTCAGCCCAGTTAAATCTAGTTATCTTCTTTTTATGAGGGTCAGACACGCAATTGACAAAAACATGCAGTATTGTTGATCAGTTTCATATCAACATTTCCATGTTTGAATGCTAGGCAAAATTACATTAGAGATTTATTCTAATTTCTGGGATGAATTTTGGTGAGTACAACAGGGTGCCTTCATATGTATGTTGTACAATACAGGTGGCAAACTTTGTTCATGTGATTTACAAATACCATGAAGAGGACAGGGCCCAGGACTGAACTCTGTGGGACTCCTTGTGATTTGAGACGTGAAGACAGATCCACTTCAGCTAAGTAGCTGTAAATTAACAATACACTTGAGTTGATAAGCTTGGTTTGGGTAAAACTGAGAATACTGTTTGGTGGTTTATAATATGAAAACTTTTGATAGATCTAATAAAACAGAGCAAACATATTTCCCCTTGTCTGACTGCATTTTAGTATGTTATTGAAATTAAGGAGGGCAGTTTCAGTTCTATGTGATACACATAACCCAAGATGAGTGGGACAGAGTATGTTGTATTTAAGTAGTTGTCTGTGTAAAGGTTTGTGGTTACAATTCTTCTGCATTTTGAAAAGTTTAAACATAGCAATGGGTCATTACCAGCTAAGTTCTGGTGATGAGTTCTTTTTGTGCAGAGGGATTGCAGTTGATGATTTCTATTAATGAATGTGTGTTTCATGTAATAACCTATTTGTGAGTACTGAGAAAGGTACACAACAGCTTCTACACTCAGCTTTAAGCAGCTGGGAAAGTATAAATGATATATTAACGTTTGGTAGTAACAGATATTGCTGCAGCTGGGATGGAAGACAGTTTTAGCTCAGAAGGGAGATTTGTTTCAACTACAGGGGATGTTTGTGGCAGAGATAGTAAAATGGTTTGGGGCAGCATTATGAATATGGCAAAAAGTGATGAAAAGATAGTGATTTAAGGAGCGGTGGGTGTACATCATTCATTGAAATGTATAGTATTCTTTATTGTCAATTATTATTATTATTATTATTATTATTATTATTATTATTAGTTTATTTTCTTTCAAAGTTGATTACATAGAAAATACATACTTATGTTTTTTTTTTTAAATATATTACCACCACACCATATCCTGTTGTGTCATCAAGTCAATCATATATGTTGTGACTGAAGGAAGCTTTATTGTCTTACTTTTTTGAAAATTGCTATGGCCGTCCTCCACCCTCAGGCTTTTCCCCAACCACTTTCCTGACCTATTCATTCCCTGTGGGTGAGAACCCCGTGGCACAGGCACTGGTTGAGTATACCATTGTCATCCACTGGGGGAATAATAATTTTTTATTAAGTCCTAACTCTCCTCTGCACATGTTCATTGGCCTCCACATGGGTCAATGTGCAATTGGCCTTTATAATGCACTGTCATGCCTCCATGTGATGTAATCAGTTGGACCTGCACACTTTGAAATAATTATCTGTATGTGATCCCCATTCTATACTGGGGAGTCAGCCATGGAGATACTCCTTTCCCTTCCCTGAAGAGAGGTGAGCTGGATACATCATCATCATGTCTTTCTTCTTTACACCAGCAGCAACTACGAGAACCACAGAAGATACCCTCTTAAGACTGCATTGCATTTAACTAAGTAAGGGGCACAATGGTTAAGAAGGGAACTTGAGAGATGTCTTCAACAGAAAGGAATTTATACTGAGTTGGAGGAGATGATAATACTAAAGTGCAGCTACAACAAGTAAGGGGGCAGCATGTACAGGATACATGGTTAAAATGAGGGGTGAGAGGGGTTCATGAAGCTGTGAAAGAGCAACAATTATTTTTATAAACCAGGGTGTCATATTATTCTATATCAGTCTTGTTTCTACAGTAAAATGACTCTGCTAAGTCTATAGTCCCTCAGTTCCCGTGTTACACATTTAATCAAAAATAACACCTTTGGATCTGGGTTACCAGCCTTCCCCTTACTGGTGAGTTACGGGGGGGGGGGGGGGTGAACCAGAGATCCATCACTGATGTTTGCAAATTTGTGACTTAGTTTCTGTAGTGGTGCCCCACTCCCTACATACTGGCATTCTTTTTTATAGGCCACTGCTTAAAATTAGACATGAACATCTCTGCCCCTCCTCTAAGACAGAGATGCCTCCCAATCCCACCTCCATGCCTAGTCAAGCAACAATTTGAGCTCTTTTCTCCATCAGATTGCAAAAACTCCTAGCCAGCACAAGCAGGCAAAGTCCCACCATTCCTCTCTCCCCCAAACCAGCTTCTAAGTGCCCCAGCAGGTAATCAGAATAAGATTTCCTGAGTCATAGGGCTTTATCCCTTGATGGCAATGCCAAGAGCACCGCTTCTTCTTTTTATTGTCAAGAACCTAGGAAGCACAAATAGTCTAATTTAGGTATCACTAGTGCAGGCTAACACTGCAATGACAGATACAGTGTGGCATTAAAGAAAGTTGAGCTAAAGAAAAGCAGAGGTACAAATATACATGATGGGTGGTGGTAAACAATATACTATATAAGAATGAGGGAACTCCAAGCAGCTGGACAATAGAATAATTCATTATACAATCATCTCATCTCCATCAATCAGAGCTTCCTTAATAACGCATATGATCTTATATCTTACTACAGTAAGTTAGGCAGAATGTTTTAAAAGCAGATTTTCCAAAACTGTGACCACATCTTTTACTATCCTAAGTTAGATAACATACGTAAAGATTTAGTTCAAATAAAGTAAAACTGCCTTTCCTCCACAGCAGACAGAATCCAGTACATCTTTCCATTCAGTTAAAAGAATACCCCACTCCAGCTTGCTAAACTGCTGGAAGTAGCACCATATTCAGTAATCAGAGGAGCAAATAGTCATTGTATTCCAAAACTCTGTTAGGCATATAACTATAAACAACCAAACTCCACCTTTAATCATTCATTGAATCAGGTTTCTTATCTAATACCTATAAATCTCTCCTAGTTGTCTGTATATGCAAACTTAAACTCCACCACAGTCAGTGACTAATTACTGATTTCAGTGTGCCAGTGCTTATCTGAAACAATGACAAATTAGCATATCTCCAAGCACAGGACTGCCTTTGTAAATATGGACTCCTGTCCATCATCCATCATGATGTTAGAGGAGGAAGGTACGTAATGGCAGTCATTCTATGAACTGACTCTGAATTACAAATAAGGACAGTGGATTATTCACATAGGTCTAATTTGTACACTTAACTGCATGCATTTGATAATATAATAAGCATATCTTTCAATTTCTGAACATAATATAACTGTATTTATAAAAAGGCTAGTCTGCACAATTTCTCTCAAGCAGAACATTTACAGGACACTGGGGGATTCAATGGGATACCTGCTGAAATTTCAAGGGTTGTAAATGGAATCCTCAAAACAGAGTAACTGAATAAATGTGGATGTAGGGGAATATATATTGTAAGGTTGCAGTATCTCACTGCATTCCCCTTGTTCCCTTCACTGATCTCATCATTCGTATATATAAGTAGTATCATGTGACCTATGTCAGATACTGCTGTCATTTTTATTTCCCTTCCTTATAAGTTATGATGGTTCTAGTAATCACTGTAGTCTCCTGTATATCACTCAGTAATGGCGTTTGCAGCACTATGGGGAAGGAGGGGGGCTATATGATTTCATTTGTTTAACTAAGGTGTGCTATCCCACATACTTTTTTGTCTTGATCTTTATGTTGTTTTATTTCCATTTCTGCTAGTCTTTGTCTTGTTTTTCTGTACACAGCTCTCCCCTAGATGACCACTATATGTTTGAGGATCATAACTGCAATCCTCAGAACTCAGAAAATTTAAGGATGATTTCAAGGAAATCTATATTACCTCTAAAGCTGCTGTATCATGGAGTAATCTGTCTTCTCTGTTGTACAGTAATCTCAGAGTTAGTATATACATGTAGGGAATATGGAGGGGTTACACCCCTGCAAAACCTGCTTTAAATGTGCAGCAGATTTTGAAGTGCACTATTACTTGAGTTAATTCACACATAAATTTCCATAGTTTCTGAATGTGCATTATTGATTCTCAGGGTTCTGATAGCTATCTCTCTGTTTCTAATCCTTGCATTTGACTATATATCACATATCAGCTATTGCACTTGGGGAGATCCCCTGCCTTAAATTCAATAAAGTTATCCTCCTGACAAAAAAAGATTTTTATTTTTCTAGTCTGTGGACCTGTGCACTATTGTATACTGAGTTGAACACAGTGATACTCTTTTTTGTCATTTTCATTCTTCTTAGTAAATAAATAAGTAAATCCACAGACCACTGTATACCACACATTTGAATTCCCTTCCATACACATCAGTGGCATCATGACATTTTGTCTTCTCCCATGTATTACTCAATAACTGCTGATCTGGAGTAGTGAGTAGGCCTTGCCCTTGTTATACTGCTTTCTCAGCTTGACATCCTGCCTCTGCCAGGTATCAGTTTATCTAGCAGCCAAACAAGGATGCCTCCCTAATCCAGAGATAGACACGTGTAATGTAGCCACTCACTTACATTCTCCTTGTCTGGGTCTTCCATAGCTCGCATAGCTAGTCAGTCTTGGATTGTATTGGTTGTAGACAAAGCTTTATTCCTTCATGCCATGCAGCCAGTATCAGTCAATGTTTGACCATAAATAGATTTATGTTGTTATTTTATTAAACGTGGGCTGTAACAGCCCAAATAAAAGGTTGTATATGTGACAGTAGCCATGCAAATGGCCAAATCTATGGCCATTGTTGTGAAAAAGTAATGCAATATATGAAACATTAATCTTTTTTTTAATACATATGCCACGTTTAAGCAGTGTGCAGTGGCGTGCAAACATGCTATTTAAAAAATAAATAAATAAAATGTGTAAAATATGAAATATAAAGGTATGCAAAGTTATTGCATTATTGTGGTCAGCATGCAGATTCATACAATGTCAGGTTATAGTGGTAGCTAAGGAGATAGGCCTTGGTGTAGTGCTGTATCCAGGGTATACGCAATCAGGTATATGTAAATGAGCCAGGGTTACTGAATTGCAAAAAGGACCACCATGTCCATAGGTGCTAACTGTGGTAGGGCTAGAACTGTATTGGTGTAGGCAGAACAGATAGGTACCATCAAAACGGGGAGTGTCATGGCATATGTAAACGGATTGGAGCTTAACGGTGCCTGTTTGCATTCAGCTAAGCACAGCTAAGCGGGGGGGGGGGGGACATGGCTAGATTGCTAAGCTATACTTAACCCTGCTGCGTGCGTGTGTTTTACTAAGTTAAAGAAAAACTAAGCATGCCATTGTACAGGGGAGGGTCTAAACTGCTAAGCAATGTTTACACTAGCTCCACAGGTTTACACAAAGTGCAGCAGGGCTTAGCAGTGGAAGAAATTGTAAAAAAATAAAAATAAAAAAAATAAAAGGAAACAGCCTGGGAAAGCCAGTCAAGTATAAATGACTGATAAACCCTGTTCCACTAGCACTGGCCCATTCAAACCCCTCAATAATATAGCTGGCAGTTAGAATGTATCATAGTCAGCCAATCACACAGGCTACATCTGCAGCGCACCAGTATAAAGTATGCATACACCCTTCAATCTGATTTTCCCCACATACTCTGCATCATTGGAGTACACACTTTGGAATTTTAACTGACAAAATGAAACGGGCTGCTGCTAGTCTGCTACATCTGTATGCACTACAGGCTGAGGTCAGTGATGATGATGATGATGATGATGATGCTGACAATATGCCCAGACTGAGGAAGAGAAGAAGAGTGTTCAGGCCCAGGGTAACCTTCCAGAGGCTACATGAGCTGAAGGTAGTAAAGCATTACAGGGTGGACAAGGACAGACTACAGAAAATCACTTAGCTCTGCCGCCCTCACCAAAGACCCAGAGACAACAGGAGGGAACCCATCCCAGTGAAAACAAAGGTATGTTTAGCCTTAAGAATACTAGCTACAGATACTTTCCAAAGAGCTACTGGGGACATCATGGGGATCTCTCAGGCATTCGCATCCAGGGTACTCCATCAGTTCCTGGATATCATGCTAACACATGCCAGTGAGCACATTTATTTCCCCAGCATCCCTGAGGAGAGGACCAGCAATATGAGTCTCTACTATAGTGAAGCACACTACCCATAGGTACTGGGTGCTATAGACTGCACTCATGTGCACACCACCCGGTGAGGAGGGTAGAGTCTACGTCAACCACAAGGGGTATTACTCCATCAATTGCCAGGTCATGTTCAATGTCCAGGGCATTATCATCAGTATGTGTGCTGGCAGCTCTGGCAGTTATCATGACTCCCACATCTGACATGCTTCACAGCTGTACCAGGCATTTGCCAGCGGGGACATCCCGTATGGCCATCTAGTGGGGGATGCTGGCTATACACTGAGACTGTGGATGATAACACCCATCAGAAATGCACACACACCAACTGAAGAACATCATAATGAAGCACATGCACAAACTAAGAACATTGTAAAGCGTGTGCTTGGGCTGCTCAAGTCACGGTTCCACTGCCTTGACATATCTGGTGGAGCCCTGCAGAACTCTCCAGTCAAATGTCCACACATGTTCATAGTATCTGCCATGCTACACAATATGATCCTGTGGAAACAGCTGCAGCAGGATCATGACAGGAAGGGATACACAGCCCCCCACCAGTGCCTAGGTCCCCACACCCCACCTGAGCCTGTCCCTCTAGGCAGACATAGGTGTGCCCAGTATGCCCTGGCCTTGGCAAAGAGGCAACTCATAGCACATACACTGACAACTTAGGGACCCAGGGACTGACTCTCAACTGCTGCAGACACAAGATAAGTCACTCTTCTTAACAACAAATGAATGCTGTAGTAGAGTGTGGTAGTGTTAGAAAAATATGTATTAATGTGTGTATTAGTAATATGCTTAGTGCATTCAGAGCCTAAAAGGGTTAACACATTTATTCTATTTCATACTGCATAAATCTGTACAAACGGCAGTTGCTTTCTGACCTTGTATTGTCAGCTAAACCTTGCTTGTGCCTTGGAAATTTACTGAGAAGCAGATGATTTCTGCTTGCGTTAGGAAAATAATGAATAGAACAATACTGCTTATATGAAACTCATACAAGAAGTTCCGCTGTGCCATGAGAACATACACAGCTGTAGAAGTAACAGATAATTAGGACAAAGCCTGCTTGAAAATATGAACTGCAATCAGCATTTGCTTGTATCGGTATTAGAAAAGTACCTTGAAATGTAACAGTGTACAATAGACGCTTGTAAACGGATTAATAGTCACCAAGGCCAGGTTGTTTTCCTGAAAAGTTTCTCACAAATCTAGTCATGTCAGCAGAAAATCTGAAGTAACACCTGCTGTAATACAATGCTTAAAGTTGTGTTTGATTACGTCAGCTTAGAAGGCCACGTCTTGTAAAACAGTATAAGAATGAACATACTTCCTGTTAGTAGTTAGACAAATCCTTGTATTTGCATGTTTTTGTCTCCTTGCTGCAAGTAAATTAAAGTGCCTTAACTGAACCTTATGTGTATTGGTCTTTGAAGTTTTTTCCTTTGACAGATTGGTCCTTCAGACCGGAAACCTTCACTTCGCCTCGGACCAGACAGGCCAGGTGGCTTGAAACTGTACGGGGAAGAAATCACATTGGTTCTTCTTATTTGAAAAGTCCTCCGTCTGAATTGTTGTACAAAAAAGGCCAGACACTTTCTGATCTGCGACTGAAGGACGGGTTTACTCGAACCAGGTGATCAATCACGAAGGCTCAGGTAATGTGAATCTACCTTCTTTTTCTGTTTTAGATCAGGAACTAGATTTGTATTTGTTCTTTTAGAGACTTTGTTTATAAGTCAGGGAAAGAAAGATTACTGTCTTGTCATAGATCAGGGAAACAGAGCAGGTAGGCAGTCATTCTGAAGAGATTATAAAAATATCCGTGGTACCACGTAAAAATAAGGTGTTACGTAACGATTAAATGGGTAGAACAAAATGGGTAATAATTGTACAAAAAGGTCCCAAAATCCACCATTAACCGAAGATGCGAAATGCATGCAGTCACAGCGTGCTGATAATATTAAATGCTACTCAAAATGGGTTAATAAATATGAATTTGATGGTAAACTAGAGAAATCCTCGCTTGTCAAACTTGTCAGACAGCTTAAAACTGATTCTAAAGGTCTGGTAAAGAAGCAACGTCAATTAGGAATTCCTCAGGCACACAGGTGGATTGAGGAAGTAAACTGAAGGGAACAAAAGAGTAATAATTCAAAAGCAACGTTTTTAGATAAGGAGGATAATAACTTAGTAATAGCATCAGCCCCTCTGCCTCCCTTACCAGAATATGAGGCAAGAGAACAAGTTAGTCCACCCCTGTGATATCCTGCTATCATTGTAAATAGAGACACTACAAAAGCAACACTGTTTGTTAGAGATCCCGTCGAGACCAGGTCTCGAACACGGGCAGGAAACTCAAAAGGGGACATTGAGTTATATCAAATAGGTAGAAATTCACGATATATGAGTGAAGAAGAATTATGCCCGCTTATAGAAGTGCCTAATCCTCAGGCAGGGCAAGAAGGTCAGGACCCAACTATTCTAGTGTATAGACCCTGGACTCCGGAAGACATTCGGAAAGCCACTGAGGAAATTCCCCATCCAAAAGTTAATTTTAGAAAATTTTTAGAAGATTTGCAAGGAATGCGGCTGAGTTATAATTTAAATGGAGAAGAGGTAGAAAAAGTAGTCAGACAAATTGTGGGACCAGACTGGCACATGATTAGTGGCGACTGGAATCCCCGTGATATTGCGCTTAGGCCCCTCCCACATAGTAGCGCAGAGTTAGACAACAGAGTGAAAGGTCTTACAGACCGAATCTCTGAGAAATGGAAGCCTAGGGCAGACTGGACTTGCATTAATCAATGCATCCAACAAGAAGGTGAGACTGTTGACAGATATTATACCAGACTGTTAGAATGTTTTAATAACCACTGTGGAATGCAGATTCCTGAAGACCAGACACATGATTCCCCATATGAGCAGCAGTTAAAGAATGCATTTTTGAAAGGCAGTATTGTGCCCATAAGCAGTTTTATTACAAAACACATGGTAGATCATCGTACAAGCAGATTACAGTCATTGCTTGAATATGCTAGACATGCCAAAAGGCATTTTAATAGCAAAAAGAAAAAGAAAGCCCAAGTATTTTCTGTAGAAGACGGAGCAGAAGTTTATGTAGTGCAGTCCGGGAAAAAGGGCAAGAGAAATGCCCAAGGAAACAAACAATCTGATCAATGATCAGAGGACTTTGAAGGGTGTAAGAAAAGGGGTGAATGTTTTAAATGCGGTAAGAAAGGACACTTGGCAAGGGATTGCAAGAAAAACAAGAATGCAACCACGGAGGATAAGGAGGGTGAGGACTGACTATATGATAGTCAGGAATCACTAGAAGGGGATAGCAGAGAAAGGACAAATGAGTATGTGATAGAGGGAGTAGAGAATGTGACAGAAGACATAGAGGAAGTGCAAGAAGTCACGGATAGTGAAGAAAATGAAATATTAGATTTGGCTTTATTGAGCTTAGAGCTCTATTTAGCAGACACAAAACCAGAAGTCATACTCCTGGTAGAAGGGAGGGAAGTCACATTTTTGTGTGACTCAGGGGCCTCACAGACCCTGATACATCCCTCCAAACTGCCAGAGAACTCAGAGTCACCTGATTACATATTAGTGAAAGCAGCTAATGGACAGCTGTATCGAGAATCCCTCTCCCATAATACTGTGATAACTGATCCTGTTTTAGGATTGACCCAGAAAAGCAAAATTGTTGTTTCTGCAAAATGCCCAGTAAACCTCTTGGGCAGAGACCTTATGCAGCTATTTGGTATAGCAGTAGTTCCAACCATGCAGGGTATGGAAGCACAGTGGCAAATTGATACCTTTACAGTGCAATCGGAGGGTTATTGGTACAGCCAGGACTTGGTTATGACTGGTCCAGGGGCGGTGACCGAAGAGTTGATGAATGTAGCCATCAGCAAGTTCCCCTCCCTTGACACTGATAAACAGCATTTGTTGCACTGTACTCTGTATTATTGTAACACACCAGGACCTGATAAGGAATATGAGCAAGAATTGTTTAGAAACCATGCAAACAGATTGGTATTACGTAATCTGTACTGGGACACAGAAGGGAACAGTGTGGCCAGCTGTTCATTGCCCCAGGAGTTCTTTGCACTTTATAAATCTAATCAATTATCACATGTTAGCTTAACTAAGGACAAAAATGTGAAATGGGTAGACTTGGGAGAAAAAGTCACGAGATGGGAGAAACAGACAGAGTTAGAACTATCAGAACAGGGAATACAAATGCAGAAGTTGAATTGGATAACTCAGACCTGCCCAGCTGTACACTTGCAGTCGAGCAAGGACAGCTGATTAGCACTACTATTGAAGGAGGAAGAGAATGCCTTACAGAATATATCAGAAACTCTCTGGTCAACAGGAAAATCAGATGTAGGACTTATTCGTACAGCGGGACCAGTTACTATTATGACAAAGTCAGCATTTAGACCACAAAAAAGACAGTATCCCTTAAGAAAAGATGCAGAGGTAGGAATCAAACCTATTATAGCAGCTTTGCTTAAGGAAGGAGTGCTGGTGGAATTTCCTGATTCACCATGTAACACACCCTTATTTCCTGTTAAGAAAGTGAATGGGGAGTGGCGTATGGTCCAAGATTTACAAGCTGTAAATGACGCGGTAATACCAAGGGCACCTACGGTGCCAGATCCACACACCCTGTTGAATGATTTAAAACCTCAACAGAAATATTTTTCTGTGGTAGATATCAGCAATGCGTTCTTCTCGATACCAATGCACCCTGACAGCCAGTATTGGTTTGCATTCACATTTCAGTGGAAAAGGTACACATATACGTGACTACCACAGGGGTATTGTGAAAGTCCAACAATATTCTCACAGGAAATGGCAAGCAACTTGGCGGAATTTACCCCACCAAGAGGTAGTCAGATTTTGCTTTATGTTGATGATATCCTGCTGGCAGCCCCCACTCAGCAAGATTGTAAAGAAGATACCATAGCGCTATTACAATTTTTAGCCACTGAAGGATATAAAGTAAACAAAAATAAACTGCAGCTTTGGAAAAAACAAGTTAAATACCTAGGATATGTAATATCCAAGGAAGGTAGGACATTAGATGAGGACAGAAAAATAGTGATTTTGCAAGCACCAAAACCCACTACCAAGAAGGAAATGATGTCCTTCCTGGGTACGACTACTTTTTGTTTTAGCTGGATTCCAAACTATGCCTTGGAATCTGCACTGCTGACTAACCTGATTTATAAAAAGCCTATGGCAGCACAGGATTTGTTACAATGGACACCAGAAGCAGAATCTGCTTTCTGTAAACTGAAACAGTTAATAGCGTCCTCATTAGTTTTGGGATTACCAAACTATCATAAACGTTTTTTCCAAACTGTAGATTGTAAGCAAGGTTATATGACATCAGTTTAACACAGCAGCATGGGGACAAGCAACGCCCTATTGCTTATTATTCTTCACAACTGGACCCAGTGGCACGGTCTCTACCTCACTGTGTACAAGCAGTAGTTGCAGCTGCATTGGCAGTACAGGCTTCAGCCTCAGTAGTGTTGTCCCACCCTCTCACATTGAGAGTGCCTCATGCAGTCGCAATTATTTTACTGCAAGAGAAGGTAGCATATCGTTCCCCTGCCAGGCATCTTTCCTGTATGACTATATTGTTGAGCCAACCTCACATGACAATTGAACATTGTATGACTTTGAACCCTTCTACCTTGCTCCCAACCCCTGCAGATGGCGCACCACACAGCTACCTGCAGGTGATTGAGCAAAAGACACTACCTAGAAAAGATCTTATGGATGTTCCCTTGGATGATGCCGAGGTGACCTATTACGTGGATGGCTCATGCAAAAGGGGCCCTGCAGGACAGAACCTAGTAGGATATGCAGTAGTTTCTGACACAGACATTATAGAAGCGAAATCTTTACCACACAGTTTATCTGCACAGGCAGCAGAATTGATTGCCTTGACACAGGCATGTACCTTAGCAAAGGGTAAATGTGTAAACATTTTTACTGACAGCCAGTACGCTTTTTCTACTGTACATGTTTTTGCGCAACAGTGGAAAAATAGAGGAATGATAACATCTACTGGCAAACCGATTAATCATGCACAGTTTATTTTAGATCTTTTAGAATCTATTCAGTTACCTCAGAAAGTAGCTATTTGTAAATGCACAGCTCATACCAAGCAACAGGACAGGATTTCAAAAGGTAATGTGAGAGCTGATACAGCTGCAAAGCAGGCAGCTTCAGAAGCATTTCTTTTGAATGAGGAATTACAACCCTCTGAGATTTTTAGACTTAGAAATGTTAAAAACAATGCAGACACTTACTATGAAAGTTGAAAAACAAAGATGGGTAAAATGAGGAGCAATTCTTGAAAAGGGGCTGTACATCTCTAAAGAAAGGAAACCGATATTGACATCTAATCTGTTTAGATATGCAGCTTTGTTGAGCCATGGGCAGAGCCATGTCTCAACAGGGGGGATGGTACAGCTGGTGAACCGAGTGTTCACGACATATGGCTTCTCAAATTACTCTAAAAAATTCTGCGTGGTATGCCACTTTTGTAATAAACATCATGCACAAGGGGCGTTAAAGCCCAAGCAAAGGAGTTTCCCTACACCACCGTATCCATTTCATACTATCTGTATGGATTTCATAGAGTTGAATAAATGAGAAAATAAGAAGTATTGTCTTGTCATTGTAGATATGTTTTCCAGATGGGTGGAAGCCTTTCCGACTAAAAATCCAGATGCTACAACGGTGGCCAAAGTCCTTGTCAAAGAAATCATCCCTAGATTCGGTATTCCGGAAAGGATCTACAGTGACAATGGCACGCACTTCGTGAATCAGACCATACAACAGGAATTTCTTTAAAGAATCTTTGTGCATATCACCCACAATCAGCAGGGCTAGTAGAGAGGCATAATGGGATTTTAAAGAGTAAGCTAAGAAAGTTAATATCAGAAACACAGAGAAACTGGGTGTACTGTCTGTCCCTGGCACTGTTGAGCATGAGAACTGTTCCGAATGCAAAAGGGTTGACTCCTTTTGAAAAGCTATTTGGAAGGGCTTACTATATACCTCAGTGGAAATCTCTCATGCCCACAGACCAGGAAGCTGACGGTACATTAGCAGAGTATATGTGTAAGTTATTAAATTCTAAACATTTGCTGCAGTTAAATTCTGTTTCAGATGAAGAACGAACCAGACCATCAGAAGTGGCAGTGCCCCCTGGAGCGTGGATCTGGCTGAAGGTAGTTAAGAGAAAGAACTGGGCATCTCCAAAGGTCCATATCAAGTGCTTTTGTCAACACCCACTGCAGTCAAGATAGCGGAATGTGCCTCTTGGATCCACCTGACGCACTGTAAATTAGTTAAAAACTTTGAACTGGACAAAAATCTTGTTACATGCCAAGAGTAAAAATGATAGAGTCCAGAAGAAACAGGAATGCAGAACAACCCTTTCCTCAGAAGTATTGCATAATCATCCTGTTAACTGTATTAGTGACAATAATCTTTTTGTTGTGGCCTTTTGCTTTCCCAGCTACACAGACTGAACTGAATAAACGTGAAGCGTTACTCATAAACTGGCATCCAAACTTTAACACTTACCAGGCAATTAAATATGTGTATGCTGAGACTTTCAATGTTTTGAATTGCTGGATTTGCACAGCTTTGCCGACAGCATACAGGGGGTTATTAATGACTATGGTCCCCCTAGGGGTCAATGAGACCTGGGAGAACTTGATTTATGATACCTCAACCATTACAGCACAAGATAAAATAGCATTGCATCTGTCTGTTCCACAAAAGGGAACTGTGTGTTTTTATAAAAATGATACTGTTCAAGTGGGATGGAGCAATTGCAATGTGGCTGTTCCTTATAGATGTTATACTAAAGGAAACAAAGTAGATCTTTATTGTAATACAAACTATGATTAATTTCTTGGATTGATGCATAAAACACTTGATGAAGTAAAACATAATTCTGTTCTTTATAAACAGCTGTCTATAATTGATAGAAAAATGTTTCATGCAGGGCGAGTGTATATTCATAGTAGAGTTACTACTAAAGTAGAGGACTGTTATTTTGTGTGTGGCAGAAAGGCATACAAATGGTTACCTGAGAATTGGTCTGGCAGTTGTTTTTTGAGTTACCTGATTCCGGCCATATGACACACTGCAGTTTTGCCTCATGGAAAAATTCGAAATGTCCGAGAGGTCATCAAGAAACCTGAGAATCCTGTGGGACGAATCGATGCGCGTTGGAACGATCATCATTCCCTAGGCAAAGGGCTGACACATATGAACTTGAGTGATAACGTTATATCGTGGGCAGGCATATCCCCAGCATATGGAGCAGTAAAATCGATTTGGGAGCTGTGAAAACTGTCAAAACTTCTCGAAGTAATGAGCAACGCAACTTTTTCTGCTCTTGAATTGGTGACTGATGAACTGAATGCTATGAGAACTGTAATGCTCCAAAACTGCATGGCTCTCGACTTCACCCTAGTGACAAGAGGTGGTACGTGCGCTTTAATCCAAGAAGAATGCTGTTCCTATATTCCTGACCATAAACACGAGATAGACAGTCATCTTGAGGTAATTCAGCAAGTGTCGGCCATGACCAAACCAGGCCCTAATCCACTGACAGACTTTTTCCAGAAATGGTTTGGGGGGGTGGGGTACCATCCTAATTAATATCCTGATTGCCATTTGTGTAGGTATGCTCCTACTGGGAGTATGTGTTTGTTGTGGTATCCCCTGCATGAAAAGACTGATTAAAGACCTTATAGACATGTCAGTTTCTGAAACCTTATATCAAAGTACTGACTTTGAAGAACTGTTAAAAGACTGAAAATGCTTTCATAAGTTTAAACTGAATGACTCTCTTAACTGCAAATCCTGAGTGGAAGAGGTTAGGAGAAGACAACACACTGTTTATGCTTATTTTGAAAGTAGAATAAAAGTGTTAATAGGGGTGAAATGTTAGAAAAATATGTATTAATGTGTGTATTAGTAATATGCTTAGTGCATTCAGAGCCTAAAAGAGTTAACACATTTATTCTATTTCATACTGCATAAATCTGTACAAACTGCAGTTGCTTGCTGACCTTGTATTCTCAGCTAAATCTTGCTTGTGCCTTGGAAATTTATTGAGAAGCAGATGATTTCTGCTTGCGTTAGGAAAATAATGAATAGAACAATACTGCTTATATGAAACTCAGACAAGAAGTTCCACTGTGCCATGAGAACATACACAGCTGTAGAAGTAACAAATAATTAGGACAAAGCCTGCTTGAAAATATGAACTGCAATCAGCATTTGCTTGTATCTGTATTAGAAAAGTACCTTGAAAAGTAACAGTGTACAATAGATGCTTGTAAACAGATTAATAGTCACCAAGGTCAGGTTGTTTTTCTGAAAAGTTTCTCACAAATCTAGTCATGTCAATACGAAAACCAAAACCGCTAAGGCGAAAGTTGTGGAAATACGCTTTTAATATCTTTAAACATTAAAAGACTTTGTGAAATTCTTTATAACAAACGTTTTTCATCCACTCCACTGGTTGGACTTCTTCAGAAAACAAAAAGACAAAAAGACAAATGTTAGCCACTACATAGCTCTTCATATATATAAATGCAGACCCCGCCAAATTTTTAAAAAACTGATGCTCCTAGTTCAAATATTTAAAGTGACAGGCTCTTTACACTAGTACAATGTGTAGCTAAACTAAGAGATGTATTAAACATGATGTAAAGAGGTTATCTAAGCCCAATAAAAAACTACATATACCACCTTAATTAAAGGTAAAATTAAAATTATTACTAAATAACAAAAATTCAAAACTTTCGAAAATCAAAAAATATATATGTGTTATTTTATACATATATTATCAAAACTAATAATTAGATCTGTAAAACTTAATTAATTATAAAATGATAGTAGTATAAGATCCACACAGGAGTCACCACACGAGATAAATTCAGTGAACGTAGTATCTTCTTTATTAAGGTAAAAAACACAAGCGCTTTCACGTAGTTAAACTACGCTTCTTCAGGTCCTGAAGAAGCGTAGTTTAACTACGTGAAAGCACTTATGTGTATTGGTCTTTGAAGTTTTTTCCTTTGACAGGTAGCATATGTATGGTATTGCTGCATGGAGTGGACTACCAGGATAGCAACTGACAATGGACAGCTATGTGGGACAACAGGAATTCTCTGCCAAATACTGGCTGCCCCAGAATATGCAGTACACCCCAAAGCCACCAAAACCCACTACACTATGTGGGGGACTTACAAACAGTGGGGTCATAGGACAGATGCATGGATGCCAATTTTGGAGTCCCATACATACCTCTCAACCTCTTAGAGCAAGAAATCAGTACAAAGCCATAAAGAAATGGGGGCCAAAAGCCCAAAAACAGGGAGAATCATTAAATATTGCTCTTACAAATGTAGAAAGTTGATAGACTAGCAGGTTTTGCAGTAGCATGAAATCTCTGAAGGGTAAAAAATCAGAAACTCAAATGTCTGTCATTACTTTCTAACTTCAGTCTTTAATGATTTGCCAGCAATTTCCCAGACAACCACAATGTTATGAGAAATGGACCCAAAATATGAGGCAAACATCTGGACATTCTGCAAAAATCTGTATAGTTGAGAGGTATGGATCCCCTACCTCCCACACACCCATGTTCCCATATAACTGCAGTAACAGTTATGTTTGTAAGGTAATAGCAGAAGACCACACATTCCCAGGGCTGTCCCAATCAACTTGCTAACATGCTCCATTGCCACAATATGCAGGGGTCAATGTGCTATGTATATGTGGTTAATAGTGTCAGGAAGTAGACAGCAATGACTGGTGGCTGCTGTGGCTCACTGGGCTAAGTACATTACTGTGAGTGACAGAGTCCATGGTTCAAGACTGGCTGTGCCAACTGTCTTGCATGTCAACTACACCTATGGTAGGAGTTCTACAGGTCATCCAGAAGTTAATACTTGTTACTACAGGAAAGATGGACAATGGAAGGACAGGGGGCCACAGATATGGGCAGTACACAGCTCTGAGTGACCTAGATGGTGCCTAATAGAACAAGCAGGTTGTGACAAGTCAGTCTAGTGCAAAGATACAAAAGTTGCCACATAACTGTGTTAGTACTCACAACAAGTCAGTGGGCACCACCCATACCCCACAAATGTCAGGGTTTCTCAGAATGTCCACACGTATGCCTCATATATCTGTTCTGTCATAACATTGCATTTGTCTGGCAAACTATTGGCAAAACAATGCAGGTTAATGTGAAAACATCAATGACAAATGGTTGACATGCAGACTTCATACCCATAAGAAAATGCAAGCTAATACAAAACCAGTCTACCAGCTGTCAACATTTGGAAGAGCAATAGTACGATGCTGTCCCCATGTGTGGGCCTGTGTCCGACTGTGATATATTGCCCTGTCAAGATGTCTGGCTGTAAGAGTTTGAGAGGTATGGCCAACATATAGCCTTAGAAGAACAGTGCAACCACAAACTGTTTGAGGACCAGAGCAGATGTATGGGCACAATGCTGGCCAACCTGCTAAACAGGTACAGTCAGAGGTGTGCAGTCCATAACCCTATGCGTGATGTTACGACTTCTAGCACAGTCACACCATAACTACAACTCCATAAGAGCAGCAACTATGGACAAAGCCCGTGACTGGAGCAGTGCAGGACAAAGCACCACATATAAGGGGAAGGAGGAACCACAGGCCAGACAAATGTAGAATATGCAAACTAGAACACTTTATGCAGTAGCATGGTTTCCCTGCAGTTATGTAGTCAGTAGACAAATGTCTGTCAGCAGTTTCTCACATTAATCTATACTCATCTGCCACTGACATACCAGGACATCACAGTGCTGTGAAAAATGGAGCTCACATATTATGTAAAACTCTGCTTAATCCATTACAGTCTGTACCCACCCTAGATATGACTCAGTTAATAAGGACAGCACACAGCCAGGAGATCCCTCAGTCACTATATTAGTGAGGTGCTGGACTATTAACAGAGGTTCATCAGCTAATCAGCTGTAGCACACAAAATCCTGAACTGGAGTACAGGTAGACCTGGCCTGGAATCCCACTCATACTATTGATGGTCAAACTGGGCATGCCCCTACACTTAGCTACTTTCATCCCATGTCTGAACCACATCTGACTATGCAACTGGGATGTACGTATATCCCTTCTGCATACAGACAGCTATGTACACCTTAACTGTCTATCCCCACCCCATCACACATGTTTATCCCTATCTATCCGTATGTGATACATATAAGTTTATCTGCATCTGCTGAGTGTGATATACATACAGATATATAGGTAAAATATGCAAATATATTAGTTATAGAGAGGCAGAGGCAGGGGGAGAGAGAGAAAGAGAGAGAGACAGAGAGAAAGATAGAGAGAGACAGAGAGAGAGAGACAGAGAGAGACCCTTAAAGGCATAGGGTGATATACTGCAACAGCCACACTTACACCAATTTTAAGCAATGGCATGTGCAAATACTATGGTGAGGACCATTGTGTAATAGTGGGTAGGGAGGGATTGTAATCTCACATCAGTTGCCGTGTGTGTGTGTGTGTGTGTGTGTGTGTGTGTGTGTGTGTGTGTGTGTGCGTATGTGCGTGTGTGTGCGTGTGTGTTTCTGTATATATTACACATACAGCAGAACACACACACCAAACAGGCCTATGTCTGTGTAATGGCCACACTTATTTTGCCCCTGTGACTACTGTCCTATACAACAGTGGTCTCCCTGACAGAAGCTACTGATCTCATCCACCCCAACAGCATTGGCAGACACACTCTACATGTCTATGTCCCATGGCACATGCGATAAGTACATAGTTCTATAGTTTAGACAGTTAGATAGGTAGTGGTTCAATTCCTATCAACAGCAATGAGTGTGAGTGTGTGTGTGTGTGTGTGTGTGTGTGTGTGTGTGTGTGTGTGTGTGTGTGTGTGTGTGTGTGTGTGTGTGTGTTTAAGTATATTCTATTGTGGCTTTGTGTATTTCCTGCGTATGTGTATGCAATGCCACTACATTTTGGGGCCTGTTCCACCCTGTTAACCACCCATTGCCCTACTTTACAGGGCCTATTGATGTCATCCACCTTAGATACACCATTGGACACTCTTCAGGCATATAAGCTCCATGGTGCACGTGATATTTATGTGGCACTATAGCACATACAACTAGATAAGTAGGGGCTCTAATCTTAATACTGCCACTCGTGTGTGTGTGTGTGTATGTGTAAGTATATTTCCTTGTGGTTTTGTGTATTTCCTGCCTATGTATGTGCAATACCAACACATTTAGGGACCTGTTCCACCCTGTTAACCACCCACTGCCCTACTTTACAGGGCCTGTTGATGTCATCCACCTTAGATACACCATTGGATACTCTCCAGGCATATAAACTATGTGGCACACACGATAAGTTACATAGCAGTGTTGTACATACACCTAGATAGGTAGGGCTGTGTGTGTTGAGATACCATTTTGAGGCCTGTTCCACCCTGTTGACTGGGTCTATATTAGAACACCAAACATTTGAAATTTCAGGTGTTCTAATATCGACACATTTTCAGCGAACGCTGAAAATATCGAAGTAACAGGAAACCAAATTCTTTCCTAGGGAAAGAATTTGGCTGCCGTTTCTGTTGCTTCAGTATTTTCAGTGCTCTGGTGGAAAGTTACAGGTCGGGTTCCGGTAAGTGTACGATTGTGTGGATGTGTGGGTTAGGGCGGGTTAGGTGAGTTAGGGTTAGGGCATGGGTCAGGTAAGTGTGAGATTGTGTGGACGTGTGGGTTAGGGTGGGTTAGGTGAGTTAGGGTTAGGGTGCTGGTGAGGTGACTGTGCAATAGTGACAGACCTTAGGGTTAGGGTTTGGGTTAAGGTAAGTGGATAGTTAGTGGTGTATATTTAGTGTAGGGTGTGGTGTACGAGTTTAGGTGGATGTGTGTGGATTGCTGTTTGTTTGGTGTGCTTGTGTTGTGTGTATGTGTTTTGGAACAGCAAATTTTTTCCCTAGGAAAAAATTTGCTGTTCCGAATGTTCGATGTTTTTTTTTTGAATGCTAGGGTTCAATGTTAGAACACCCGACATTTTGAATGTTCGGTGTTCTAATATAGACCCTGTTGACTCCCACCATTGCATTACTTTACAAGGTCTGTTAATGACATCCACCAGTGGACACTCTCCAGACATATAAGCTCCATGGTGCATGCAATAAGCATGCAGCAGTAGAGTACATACAACTAAATAGGTAGGGGTTCTAATCTCAATACTGCCAACACTGTGTGTGAAGCATATCCTCTGTGTGTGTGTGTGTGTGTGTGTGTGTGTGTGTGTGTGTGTGTGTGTGTGTGTGTGTGTGTGTGTGTGTGTGTGTGTGTGTGTGTGTGTTTGTGTGTGTGTGTTTTGGTTAATTTTGAGGCCTGTTTTACCCTGTTGACTCCCCCATTGGATTACTTTACAGGGCCTCTTGATGTCATCCACCTTAGATGCACTTTTTGACACTCTGCAGGCCATACCGCTCAATCGTATACAGTTTTGCAGAATGTCCAAATGTTTGCCTCATATATTTGGTATGTGTCAAATAACATTTTGGTTTCCTGGCAAATTGTTGGCAAATCATTGATAGTTGAAGTCGGAAAATAATGACAGGAATTTGAGTTTCAGACTTTATACCCTCCACAAAAATAATGCTAATGTGCAACCTATCACTGTATCAGTTATCTACATTTGTAAGAGCAATATGTAAAAAGTGTCTCTATGTTTGGGCCTGTATCCCCCCAGTATTTAAGGCTTTGTCCACATTTGTTCTAAGAGGATGAGAGGTATACCTCATGCATATAAGATCTGTGGTGCATGCAATAAGACCATAGCACTATAGTACATACAACTAGATAGGTAGGGGGTTCTTATCTTAATACTGCCAACTGTGTGAGTACATGTGTCTTTGTATGCATATCTCCTGTAGCAGCATGGCTGTCTTGCCTGTATGTCTGCAATGGTTATACCATTTTATCTGCCTGTGCTACCCTTTTAACTCCACCATCACCAACCTAATCAGAGTCTACAGATGTCATCCACCTTAGATGCAGAGTTACACATTTTCAAACACAATAGCACTGTGGCACATGCAATGTGTATGGTGGATTATAGTGTACATAACTAGATAGATAGGTGTTCTAATTCCAAAATGGGAAACTCTCTGTGCATGTGTGTTGGAATGCATGTCCTCTGCAGCATTGTGTGATATGGTTATACCATTTTAAGGCGGCCTTTTTACCCCCAGTGACAATCCTTACAGCACCTGCAGATGTCATCCACCTGAATAGTAGTTGCAGACACTGCAAAACTGTATAAGGTCTGTGGTTCATGTGCTATGTATATAGCATTATTGTATGTAAAACTAGGCAGGTAGGGGTTCTACTATGAACAAGGGCAGTTCATGAGTGTGTGTGTGTGTGTGTGTGTGTGTGTGTGTGTGTGTGTGTGTGTGTGTGTGTGTGTGTGTGTGTGTGTGTACAAATGTATATCCCCTTGTAGCAGTGTGACTGTGGTAGGGCCACAAACATACCTCTGGATCCCTTAGATGAAGCCATACAGAAAAGTGGGAAAAAGCCCAAATATTATGGTCAGTCTTCAAATATTGCTCTGACAAACATACAAGGTAGATAGCATAACAGGTTGTGCATTCACATGCATTTTCTGAATGGTATGAAGTTTGACAGGAAAATATCTGTCATTATTGTGTAACATCAGCCTTTAATGATTTCAAAATTCTTTGCCAGAAAACCACAATGTTATCAAAAATGGAAAAAATATGTGGCAAACATCAGGACATTCTGCAGAAATCTGTGGAGGTAAGAGGTATGGTGAACACCTGTCCCACCCTGCAGGTTGCAGTCCATGTTTATCCAGGTGTGACCTTTGGCAATGACACAAACAATACAGAGGTCCCCAGAGTGTAGGACAACAAACATTTCCTAGAGTTGTGTACTACTTGCAAAATGCAATTATTTCACATCAGAAGCACCTTAATGTTATGAGAAATAGCATAACCTATGGTTATGAGACACAAAGAAGCTGTCATATCGGCAAACCAAGGGAAGTCCTGTCTGTTGCACTTGCTGTGCTTATGGTATGTCCTGCCAACTGTCACAATACTGCAAGATATGTCCCGCATTCCATATTTGATAAGGTGGCAACCCTACTTTGTGTTACCTAGGTGTGTGTGCAATATGTAGACATGTGCAGGCCCTGTGAGTAGCTACCACTCCCAATGACCCACATGTATCTAGGCATGAATGCTAACTGCCACTACCCACATATGTAGGTGCCACCTAAGGCTGTGGCAACTGTAAATAGTGTGTTGTCTGTCATTGACCCACAAACTGATGTTAACACACTGCAATGGGGTCATACAGTGGGTATAGAATGGTACCAAGGTCCTGGCCTCAAGCTGAATGCAGAAAATAGTGCCATCATACTATATTTTATTTATTTATTTATTTTACATTTGTTGACCTGGCTAGTCCAACTGGATACGTGTCCATTTTCAGTGGAGGCCCGGGGAGAAAAGCTCCAAAACAAAAACATACTAAAAAAAAACATACTAAAAGTAACACACAAAATACATATTAAAAACAAAAATATACTTAAAAATATACAAACATCTGATGCTAATGATTAGGAAATGGCATTAATATGGTGAGGACATGGAACCACTATTTCCCACAGCAACAGCAACCCCATAAACACACAAACTGCATTGACAGACCTGGTTACTCAGGTTAATAACACCGCTGCATTAAGCCATCGAGTCGTGGCAGTGGTCAGAAAAGGCCTGGATGTGGTTCAGCACATAGGTAAAGGGACTGCATCCAGAATAAAGGTGGACATTACCTCTGTATAGTCCTCAGTCAGTACAACAATGCATTTTCATCATGGCTGGTCTGGTATGTACCTATGCAGACATCTGCACCAATGGGAAAGGCTATCTTAGCACCCACAAAGGTTATCCATGGCCTTCAACACCTGTTCCATGCAGACAGCCTTGAATCATTAGTGACCCACTTGGTATTGGACATGTTGTCCAGAGGTGGGCTGTAGCATGCCTAGATGGCAATGTTCTGCTGACCCCTTTAAAAGCTGCCCCATATATGTGAGTCTAACTTTGTGCACATTACCAGCATGACAGGCCTGAATCACATATGTGACAGCAAATAAACCTGCTGGAGAATGAGGTTTGTCTCCCAGATGCTCCCCTGCCTCAGGAATGCACTTTCCATACATGTCAAAAAGAATATGATGCAGACCCTCATCAAGTGCATCCGTGATGATAGGATGTGAAAACAAAACTCTGTCCCAGGGGTCCAACCTGTATCCATCAATGCCAGGGGCAATAGGTGCTGATCAATGATTCTGTGTGTAATAAAGTAATGGCTAGTCTTGTAAGGGACCCAGGGCCAGTACTGCAGTAACTTTCTATGGACCTATGAACCTGCAATCCCATGGAACTCCCAGGTGACATATATCAAGAATAGCATGCTGTGTCAAGTGGTATGCATGCAAGAGTACACTGTCTGCCTCCATTGTTCCTCACACACTGTTCCACGCATATGCACCTAGGTAAACATGCACATGTACAGCCATACCTTGGTAAGGAAAAGGTCTCTGCATTGCCACTATGCCATCATGAGCATCTGTAATGGCAGCAGGCCCCCATGACTTAGACACACAGACACCTGGAACAGAAACAGAATAAAGTCTGTCAGAGAACAGTCAGTCAGCAGTACTAACAACAATAAAGCATCATGGCATAAAGGAACATACACTTTGATGTGTACACATGACAATTGCCAGCAGACAGCACCTTACAAGACATAGCAGTACTGCACAACAAACTGCCATTAACTGTACTATATTCACCCTGTGCATTAGGCACATATTAGCATGTTAGCATGTCCCTGCAACGATGGTATGGATAACATGGATGTATCACAGGTGTCATCACATGCACAGGGTGAGGTGTTGGATTGACAAAGGCTTAAGCTGTGCCATATAGTTGACAGTGTGTGTGTGTGTGTGCGTGTGTGTGTGTGTGTGTGTGTGTGTGTGTGTGTGTGTGTGTGTGTGTGTGTGTGCCCATGGCCTGCCATGGTGTGGTGTGGACAACACCCTCCCTTTGGTAGCACTGGTGATACTGCCACTATGGGAGTGTGACAGTGCATTGCTACATGGACTCTCAACTGATGTTGTTGCTGACCTATGTCCATATGTCTGATACCCTACTCCCAGCACATGTTCAGGCATCGACAGTGCATGGTTAAGGACTGACAATGTCTCACCCCACTATCTATCCACTACATCAGCAAAATTACATAAGGCATCACCAATGTCATGGAGTCATGCATGCCAGGCAGTGTGGCATCCATGACCCTGAGCATCCATATGGTGAACCATTCAAAACATGCCTGTTACTTCATGATGGACTGAAACATGGGTCAGGTGACATGTGCTGTGACAACCTTTGACAGGTGCTGGATGGACGGCAGTCCTCCTTTGAGCACTGCTGTCAATCTGGCTGTGTGGGACATCACCAGCTCTCACTATGGTTAGTGTCTGCAGTCACAGATGCCATAGTCACCACACTCTCCTGTTCAATACCACCATGACTGACCAATATATGTGGCTGCTGGGGCTGGGTATGTGTGGGCATAAAGACTGTGTGCGGGGACATTGGGGATGGAAGTGGGATGTCAATCAATGGGACAGATTCAGCACCCAACAACCCCAACTGTGTCTCACTATGGCCACCATCATCATCAGAGTCTGATGAGACACTAACATAAGGTTGTGTGGGGGACACACTCCAATCCCCATGGTCACCTGTGAGGGGAAGACAACATGACTACATTAATACCTGCACTATGTCTGCTGATCCACACACACACACACACACACACACACACACACACACACACACACACACACACACACGCACACACACACATGCACACACACACACATACATGCATACAGGTGAGGTGCCACAAAGCCATGATACAGACCACACATTCTGGCTGATGCCATGCACAACACACAATCAGACCACAACAGACACACTCTGGACAGGCCCTCAACAACATGCAGTGCAGCTACATCCATTAAATGTTGCTAGTATTATACACCTGTGAGATATGTGACAAGTCAGAGTATGTGATGGACCTTCGCCTAAAACACAGTGCACCCATTTACACAATAGTAATGCACCCCTGTATAGTAGACTGGTTACACCTTTACAAAAATACATTTGAATATGTTACAGCTCCTGCAAATGTACTACTGTGACTACCAATGTGGTGCACTGTAGTAAACCACACAACAACTGAACATGCACGTATTGCAATATAGCTAAGCTTAACAGTAGTTTCCATGGCAAACTGGCAGCCCTTAACATGCTTCGGGTATACATTAGCCATAGCAAGACAGTTCCACACTCACCAGTTACATGATGATGGCCCCCATCCACACCAGTGGCAACTATGAATTTGTGGAGGAGGGGTATTGTCAGCAGACAGACACATGTCATTGGTACAGGATAATATGTGCATTTATCAACATGTACAGTACAAACTGTGATACTACCCAAATTGTTGACATTCACAATATGTGTGCACATGTGTACATTACAAAACCTCACCCATAAATGCAGATTGACCTGACATATGTGCACAGGTATGCAGAAGCTGCCACTATGAATGCTACAGTATTAATGTGATGACCACTGGAGGCTTACCTGGACACTCCTTGGCTGTGGAATCTGTGCTACCCATCTCCATGACATATGTTGTGACAGTTTCTTGTGTGCTGGGGGCTGCACTCAGGTTTGCCAGGAACTCTTCTTTGGCTGAGTGTGGGGGTTGTGTAGTAGGCCCTACCCAGTCCCAGCAAGGTCCCTGACCACAGCTGCGGCCCTTTGCCATGCATGATGTATTATATCTTTAGTAAAATGTCGGACCTGTTCATAGCTCCCATGCTGGTGGCTCACATCATTCACCATTGCTACGTGGTCTTCCCACAGTGCAGTGTATTGTTGCTGGTTATGGTGGGTCCTTGTCAACAGCACCTGGTGATGGAGTCTCAGGGCTTCAATAATGGAAGCAATCTCAGCTTCTGAGAAAGGTGGATTGCGATGTCTATACATCCCATCTACAAGACATGAAGAGGGGAACACATCACAGGACTCCATACAGTGCTCATCATTATGTACACACCCTGCACATCCACATTTGCCATTCTATCCACCAGTAACTCCCACATCATACACCACCATCTATCACCACAGTATGTATGTGGCTATCTGCAACATAGTGGCAATACGTCATGCATTGCCATCCTGAGTCTAATGTTTCATGCTGCTTGCTGAATGTGCTATGAGGTGTTCAAATGCATTTACCTGTTGCACCACTTACTGCTTGTTCATAGCCTGTCTACTTGGTATGCTGTGGTGTCAGCCTCCTACTCTTGTACTGTGCATCTGGGCTGTAGGCCCACCCCTCAGGTCTCCCTGGCCTTCCTCCATCACATTCTGGACTATATGGCTCGACAATGCTCTACAGTTGCCCCTGCCAGTGCGGTTGGTATGGGTGTCCTGGCACAGTGTAGCACCTGCCTCATGTACACAGATGGACAACCATCTACAAACACCACCAAGGAACACACTGTGTGAGAGATGCAATGTCAGTAGTAACCTGCAGTCCATGCTCTCACCCTGACAAGGCCACATATCTGTCCCCAAACAGGTTGTCAGCACAATCAGAACACCTCACACACCACCCACACCTACACAACACACATATGCAGTAGACCTCAACATACACCTCCACAAACAAAGGCGACCTCTGAGGCAAAACCACACGTGTTAGGTATACCTGCCACAGCCGTACACAGCACATACCACACATGGCCACACACCTGTGTCCCACAGTCACGGATGCATCAGCACATGTCAAACATGTTGCACATAGGAGACTCCATTGTGAGACATACTGATGTGTCTCTCACCTGGCTGTATATGTGGATAGTCACAGTTACTAGTGTGTCAGGTGACAGACTCTGCTATACCACATACGCACTGCTGTATCTTACCAACAGGTACTGTCAGGGGTTTGTCATAGTCCATGTTGCCCTGCCTGACCTGAAATGTGCCTCCTTGGACTATGTGCAGTGAGACATGAGTGAGCACACTGATTATGTGTCCCATGCAGGTATATCCCTAGCCTTATGTAGCATTCTGCCGTCACCCAGACTGATGCTGCAAGACATTCAGGAAATGATTGCCCTTAACATGTGACCTTTTATCCTGTGATATTGCAGGAAGTTACAGTACCTGTGAGCCAGGGGTGATATGGTTAACAGACCACAATGCTGTGCAACCGATAGCCTCCATCTCTCTCAACTGGCCTTCAGGTATCTGGCAATGGTTCTCGCCACCCCCATAGTGCCTTTGTTAGGGAAAGTGGTGAGGTTATCAGTACCAAAATACAAGTCTCAGCACAGCACACATTGAAGGCCATGCTGCTACACCCTAGTTGTCTACATGTGACTCTGCCCTCAATGCAAGCATTCTTAACCCTAGGAAATGCTGACATCTGTGCAGTCACACACACAAGGTTCAAAGGTGCAGAAAGCACCCCAGCCTTACCTGGTCAACCAACCTATCATACCGTCATACCCCAAAGTGTGGGTGGAAATGGCATGGGACATGTGATTTCAGTATATATGAGACACACTGTACAGGCAGTGGGATGCACAGGGGACACTGTAGGGGCAGTTCACCATTGACAATACACCTATTCAAATCATATGTATCTACCGGCCACCACATGTGACCAGGAAGACCATCCTACCTATATGGGCCATCCAAAACTGCATTGTGATGTGGGTCTGTACCCTGATCATGGGTCACTTGAATGACCCAAACATACATTGCACAATGTACCCATGCAAGCACACAAATGGCCAGAAAGCCATCAACTGTGGAATTGCAAACACCTCACTGCAGCTATCTGCTACCCCCACATGAGGTGAAGGTGTGTTGCAGTGAATATTACAAAACACAGTTCCCCTGCAGCATCCCTAAAGTCTTATCCTCCATGGCAAAGCAACCATCATGCAATCACGTTTGCAGTCACCATCTCCCACAATACCCATCTAGCTAGGGTCACACATACATATACTTCCAACATGGAATATAGCCTCCTGGGGGGTGGTATACATAGCTTCACAGTCCCAAACCTCTCTGTAGGGACTGGCACCAGTATCCAGAAATATACACATGTGCTAGATGTGCATTTGTATAAATGCATTAAGTCAGGTATACCCGAAAGGACTACATCATACTCTGGAAGGATCCGTACACCTGTATGGTGGACATCTGCAATACATAAGTGTCTATGACAGGGGTGACATACCACTGTCCAGGACAAACTAGCAGCAGCTGGCCATTTACAAGCAATGTGTCATTAGTGTGAACAAGTGAATGGGATTACTGTTGGAAACCTGCACAACAAACAGAGAGCCAACATTGTTGACATCCACTATAGACAATCATCTCCCGGACTGCACATATGTCTGCAACATCACAGGTAGCACCTACATCTTCGCGCTTTTGGTAGTCAAGGATACAAGTTCTAACAGTGCTGTAGTTATAGAATAATTGATGCCTGACAGAGTCATTGTAGGCTTTGCCCCCTGTCCCCCGCCCTCAGTAAATCAGGACGTCCACAACACCTGTCCCCTTCTCCTATATGTAGGGAACAGGTCACCAGTGCCATGTGAAAGTCATAGTATACAGCTACTATGGGAGCCTACATGACTCAAAGCATAACCTTGCAATAACAGTAACACACACACACACACACACACACACACACACACACACACACACACACACACACACACACACACACACACACACACACACACACACACACACACACGCTCAACCTGGTGTGTGACATCAACTGGTCTTCTTGGCAGCTCAGATGTGTGTCCCACACACTCACCCTGCTGGGAAATGGTCACCCTGTCCACATCGGGCAGGGTAGCTATTTACATCTTTACAGGTGGACCCTGGATAACTGGATGGGTAACTGCACATACACCTTTGGGATACCACCTGTGTCCCTGTTGGACTGGGGTATCAGGTGATGTCCTGCATACACATGGGCTAACATGTGGCCCAGGCATATGGGGGCTCAGGGCCCATAGCCTAGTAACCTTGTATGGTCCTAGGTATACCAGTTATGGCCTGTGTGTTGTGACAGACTGTGTTGTTATGTGTCCACACCCATCACTATCTTCGACTGTGGTGTGCCACCTATGGGCAATGTTATAGTACCATATCATACAGCCAACATCTGAGAGCTACATGAGTGGTACTACAAGTGCATGTGGACATTCCAGCAATATCTGTGCTACACAATAACTGAGAGCAGTGTATATGTGGTTTAGGGCTTCCTCCTCATAGGTGTCTGACATCTGTAGCACCCAGATGATTGCAGAATGTGCACATGTGCCTGATATGAGAACCCCATGACAGACAAATGTGGATGTCTGGAAATCAGTTAGACAATATGTGATAGGTGTCCCCAGAGTGTGGGGAATGTGTCTGTGACATGCTAGGCCCAGCAGAACACAGTCATGTTACATTAATAGCCGGTACTGTATTCATTCCCTTACATTGAATGCTTAATATGTACACACTGTTGCTGAGGCAGAGCCTGTGTCCCCTCACTACTACTGCCTATAACCTGCTGTCCTGCTGCAGGGAGGTCAGCAGGTGTGCTAGCCATGGCTGTCAGGCAATGAGATACAGGTGTGGAGTACACAGTGACCTAGTCAGAGTATGGCAGAAACAGTCATGGACATCTGGACAATCACTGAACTAACCCTGTATGACATCCATGGACCGAGAGGGTCTCATGACACTACATGGTGTGATATGCCAGCTGTATCCACCAGTAGTTACTGTCACTATTGTACAACAGACAATCTAGTAGCATTTCTATGTGGGCTGACCATTGCTGAGGGGATTCAGGGGCCAGAGCTGCAATCTATGTGACTACAGACAGAGCCAAAAGGCAAGACTGCAAGTGCTGGACAGCAGACTAACAGCAACGTGTCATTCCAAGATATGCTGTTAAGACCTACTGTTGATATTCCTATTTCCCATGATGGCATCCCCACATCTGCATTTCATTACATGGTTAACTGTATGGTATACTTGGTATACTGCTGTGCTCCTTTGTGAGCAGGATACAAGTGGTATTTCTCCTTGGAAATTGCAGTCTGTCTTCATGAATTAAATCACAGATCTCTGTACCATAGGCAGCAACTTGCCTTTCATAGGTAATGCTCATGAACAGGTGATTGCTTGTGCACCAATCTGCGACTCACACTTGCTAATAGCATGCAGATCAGCTGGGTTGCATTGCCATTAGCCAATGGCATGGGAACACAGTGCTATAATTAAGGCCTTCATGTAGGCCTTGGCCCTTTTCCTGGCCTGTAAGGAGGACATTATCAAGGTGTGGGAGCTACAGCATCACAGATGGTAGGTGGAACTACTGTTCACTGTTTGGATTGATGTGGTATGTCAACAGTTTTGCATGCTATGTTTGACCCTTGTTAACAGACTTTCTGATTCTGTGGCACTTTGCTGTTTAACAATGTGTGTTGGGGCCAGTAAGGAGACAGTCAGATGTGAGTGTCACACATAATTTTTATCTGAATGTGCATGCTGCTGCAGTTGATGCTGGTCTATCAGCTGTGTATGCTTGTAGGAGGAGACTGTAACACATGTCCCTGTTACCTGAAGATCCCCCCAACCCTTTATGTATGGTTGTTGTGTGGATGCCCTGTTCTAGGTGTTTGGGAGGTATGGTAGGTCTGTAGTAGGTAGCTGAACATACTGCTGCATGTGTAGCAGGCTACAGCTGCTGCATTCTCACCAGGAGTCATACTGGGGATTATGAAGAGATTGGGGGACAGCAAGCTGTATATGCCAGTGAGGGACTAGTGTCAGCTCCTGTGTCACTGCATGGGCAGGGTTAGGGTACCCATAACAGTCCAGGTGAGGTATATCCCTCTGGTACATATGTTAAGTAGCAGTACCATCCAGAGAGTGGTAGGGGACATTTCGGACATGTATTCATATTTGGGACATGTGTCCCACCCTCTAGGCCTTTGACATGATACTGTGGGTGGTAGTGACTTCTAGGTTATATTGACAAGCATGTAGTTGTCATGCAACAGACTGGACTGTGGGCCTGAACTGTGGGTTTCCAGATGTCAGACATGCTAGGAATGTAAAAGAGAAATACTGAGTCATTATTATGGGAGGTGTATTTGCAAGACATATGTGCATGCATACAGTGTGTTACACAGGACTGGCATTAACATATGTGTTTGGATGACTATGACGTGTGACACTGACCTGTCTGTCATGCTTTTGTAAAATCAATCTGCACTGCCTTGCCAGTACTTGAGCAGACAGACTAGGTTTGATCGCAACCATGCCATAAGTAGGTGACACAACTGTAGATATTCTGCAACAGTCTGTGCAGTTGTCAGCTGTACCTGATACTGTAGGTCTCCCGTCAATCCATCAACATGTCTTTAGCTGTGTATTGGTTCAATGTTTGCATCACAGGCCCAAGTACGCTGTCATTTATCACATTATATGTACAAGTAGTGTCAGTGGTAATCAGGATATCTTTGTAAAAACACAAGTACTTCTCCAGAACTGAGTTGGCCTAGTGATGTATTGCACTGAACTGTAGTTTTGAGAGTCCTGGGGCCAATACTTGGCAGGAGGGTCTTTTTTTCCCTAATGTTACATCACTGTACTGCATGATATATTTACAAAAGCAGCAGTAATTCTCCAGAGTTGAGTTGGCCTAGTGATGTGTTGCTCTGACTGTAGTTCAGAGGTTCCTGCATTCATTACTTGGCAGGGGGGGTCTTTTTTCCCTGATGTTACATCACTGTATTGCATGATATTTTTACAAAAGCAGCAGTACTTTTCCAGAACTGAGTTGGCCTAGTAGTGTGTTGCTTTGACTGTAGTTAAGAGGGTCTTGGGTTCAATGTTTGGCAGGGGTGTCTTTTTTCCCCAGTGTTACGTCACTGTACTGCATGATATTTTTACAAAAGCAGCAGCAATTTTCCAGAACTGAGTTGACCTAGTAATGTGTTGCTCTGATTGTAGTTCAGAGGGTCCTGAGCTCAAGACTTGACAGGGCTGGTTATTTTATTAATGTGCAGAACAGTGTCTGAATCAGAAGGTGATTAAAGTGGTTTTAAGTGGGTTTGCATAGGTTTGCACAATGTGCCGTGATGCTAAGCAGTGCTTACCCCTACCTAAACCTGCTCTATTTTCAATAAAAAGAAAAGAAAAAAGGGGTGATAGGAAAGTGGTGAAATGGGGACAAACGGGGAAAAACAATATGAAAGGCAGCTAGGGATGTGCAGAACAAGTGTAAAAAAGGACCATAGCTCTCCATTTCTTGGTCAGCAACAGCTGTGCATGTGGCCAATTTGGAATTTGGAGCCTCACGCCCCACAGGGAAGGGTGCATATGGCATAACTTTGTTGATTAACTGATGGAATGATTGATTCATGGCAGTGTACCTGAGTGTGAAATGGACAGCTATGTATGGGACAAACCTTTTTTTTGGGGGGACAGATGCCATTTTTTTAAGGTGAGAGTAGGATGTCGGGGAAGGGTTCTACAAACATTTGAGGTGGTAAGTTGGGTAGGAGAGGTTGCTTTTGCAGACAGACAAGACAGCAGACAGGGTGGTGTATGACACATGAGGGGGTAAACACCTTGGACATGGAGGGTGATTGGAAATCGGAGGACCAAGTGCCGCCAGATGGCAACAGTGGGATTAAGATCCCCACCCATGGGCAGTCACCACTGTCCCTTCACAACCTTGAAGGTGGCTGTGCTGGGGACTGTGTGCCATAGCCAGCCTGCCACTTGAGGTGCACCTGTCTACCCTCAATCTGGCACACTCTATCATTCAAGTGACGTTGCATGACCCTGCGCACCATACCTGAAACCTGAGTCCGAGTGACAACCTCCTGTCTGCGCCATGCCCGGGGGGGGATGACCCATTCCCTGAGGCAGTTCCAACCAAGGGTGGTGCAGGACCAGCAGAAGGAGCAGCTCCAGGTGGAGTCCCAGACATTCTGGGTCCCAGTGCCATGGTGAGATGAGGTGGGATAGACGGATCCACTGGAACTGGCCTACACAATCGTGTTATAGTGTTGAGGTTTGTCGAGGTGTATAGGTTAGTCATGAACAGAACATTTAAATATTAGTTGTAACAGCATGCATGGGTGTTCCAATAAACCCAGAACAATAAAATTGCATAGCATACAGAACACAGGCATAATTGGAATAACAGTCAGTATTGTAACAGCATGCCATTAACAGTTACTGCAAAAGGCCAACAACAGTGGAATTTCAACAAGGTATGTTAGTATGCAACCATTGTGATATATAACCACTAATACAACACATGGCCAAACATTAGGTTTTGAGAACAACATATATAGAAATTAAACCATACCCATAGTATAAGCATAAATATTTGTGATCCAGATAAGGGGTGGGAGGGGACGTTCCACTACCAACTGTATATGCTATATTTTCACAACAGTACTGCTCAATACTCTACAAGTCTGCCCTTACTTTACATCTACATGTTCCCTATAGCTTCTGTAGCACGTACATACCTCTCAAGCTGTCCACATGGGATGGTATGGGCCAAGCTGTAAAAACTATATGTACCTACCTACAGGGGACTATTACATGTCAGGGGAACATATATGACTAACAAGGTGTACCCTGCACTGATGTGTGATTGTGCTACTGGCATGCTTCAACTGGATTTATATCTGTGTTCAAGATTTCTGGCAACAGTGGTTACTAGCTGTGACAAGATGACATTTGAGAGACCTGTATTGTGCACAGTGCAGGGTGTTTATACCTATCCTGCTGTCATTCTTAGGTATGGGGTTAGATTATCAGCACACATTCACAGACTCACCAGACATATAGCCATACCAACAGCAGAACATTTTAGTTGTCTTATTCAGTTAGAATAGTAGTGTACTTCATGATGCTTTATTTAATGGAGCCTTAACACCTGGATGAGCAATGCTGTTTACACACTAGTACATCTGGACATAGACATTAGTATACCCTTCATACAGCTACCACAGACATTTCTTTACCTTTAAGTCCTGTGTGGAGAATATCTGTTAACAGTATGTGACTGTTTCTATAAACAGACAGTACTGCTTGTCTGTTACTATAAATAAATCTTTCTACCAGTCCCTGGATTCAAACCTTGGTCTGTGTATGGATAAAACAACAACATTTGTATCACTTATCACACTGAGCTACTGGTCGACTGCTATGTGTTGGTTTACTGATATGTGCCTACAGCTCACCTGCTGACAAGCTCTGACCTGGTAATATCAGTACACTGTCACAGGAGACTGCAGTGATAGTTGAAAATACATGTATGAGATTCATGCATGACAGAGATAGTAGGTGAAGTGTGTTTTAATACTTGGAATGCAGGTGTACACAATTAACCCCTAGTGGATGGGTATATGTGTGATCTGTTAGGACCATATCAGAGTGCTGGGATGCCTCCCTGACCCATATACATTTGTAGATGGTATATTTGCAGTCTGCAGCTACTACTGTGTCATACTTGCCTGCATCAGTGTACCTACATCTACGAATGCGTATAGCTGAAATGCAAAGGTTAACACAAGACAATCCTGAGGGCCAAACACTATAATACCTTCCACATTACTATTCAAGTTTCATATGTTAGTGCAGAACATATATCAATTTGCATTCTATCTTGTTGTACAGCCCAACATCTATACTTTAGCATAGCAGTTCTTTAGCAGCCAAACTTCAGTCGCTTCATTGTGTTATATCTATATTTGGTTTGTAGCACCTGTAAAATTGGATTTCTTCAACAACAGACCAGAATAGACACAACAATTGCCAGAACAAAGCTTTATTGAGAGTGACATGACACAGTCATCCATATACATTTGACAAACTTTAGTGTTCTCCAGTTTAAATAATGCATGCATTGAAGGTGTGCTGTAATTACAGAACCTATGCAATACTAACTTTATTTCCTTCACAATTCTGACTGCAGTCATACTGCATTTCCTGCAGATCATGAACGAATGTCATTTATTCCCTTCACATTTAGAATGCCAGTGTACTTTATTACCAGATCATTACTATTAATACCGTATACACATCATTCCTACACATTAATAATGTTATTGCAGTACACTCAGAACAGAATATACCTACTGGCAGTTACTACTGTACTCTTTCTTATTTATATGACTATATATTTAAGATATATCTGTACTCACCACACTCTTGGTGCATCCTTGCTAGATGCCCTGAGTAGGCCTCCAAGTTGTGAGCCCTCTCCTCTGCAGCTGTGGGAAGGGAAACTCACCATTATGCATACCTGTTTATCAGATATTCGTACTAGAATTTGGTAAAGCAATGGTTCCTATACTTACAAACTTCTGAGGCAGTCCGGTCCTGAGCATCTTGGATCCACTGGGCCAAGACCACCCCCTTCCTCCACTTCAGGTCATCATAATGATGATGCACTTGTTCACCAGTGCAGGGGATTCCAGTAGCATTGGTGAGGTCATATGTCAGATGGTCCCAGGCCTCAGACTTATATTCAGAGCCCTGGTACTGACCCTGCAGCAGTCTGTTGCCATGGTCTTTGACAAGGAGCCCAACCATGACCCTGGATTCCAACATACAGCAGCACTGCACCAGAAAGCACAATCCCTCTGTGACTCCAGCCATAGCTTCTGCAGTGATAAAACTCCAGCAGGTTTTGATTGTATTCCCACCTCTGTAGCTTAAATAAGTCTATTTTCCCACCCTTTGCTGCCATTGGACCATTTTTAAAAATGCTAAGCATATGCATTTCACTACATTGATCTGGTGGTGTAACTTTAATGTACTGGTCACTTGTGTGTAAATGGGGCTTTTGTACTCAGGTCTCCACTAAATATGGGCTTCTAGTCAAGCTGGACTAACCCAGTTAAATTGCAATGTATACATGACAAATAAAAAAATCAGAAATTTCCCTATCACATGTAAAAATCTGAATAGCCAGCATTCAAACCATGCACCTACTGCACACAAAGTCGTCATTCTATCTATTCAGCTACCAAGGATACAATGATCAGCGTTAAACTGTTCTATATAGCTCTCAGTTATGTTTAAGCACTGCTGAGCACCGCACCATGCAAACCCACTCAGCTCTGCTTAAACTTGACCTTTTTATTAAAATTAAAAGCATCTGGTTTCTATTTTTAGATGTCTGATGCAAATACAAAATAAAATAAATAAAAAAAATGTACAGTTATATTTTCACATTTAATTTCAGTGCCATACAGCACTCTGACAGTACAGGGAGTGTGTTACAGACACTGTAACACACCCCCTCTGTGACATTAATAAAATAAAATATAAATAAGTGTCCAATGACACTTAACATTAATCGTTTAGTGCCATACAGCACTTTGACAGTGCAGGGGGTGTGTTATGGACACTGTAACACACCCCCCCTGTGAAATTAATTAAAAAATATATAAATAAGTGTCTGAGGACACTTTACTTTAATCTTGTAGTGCCGTATGGCACTTTGACAGTGCAGGGGGTGTGATATGGGCACTGTAACACATCCCCTCTGTAACACATCCCCTCTGTGCAATAAATAAAAAGACTTATAAATAAGTGTCTGAGGACACTTTAATCTTTAGTGCTATATGGCACTTTGACAGTGCAGGGGGTGTGTAACACATCCCCAACACTGATTCAGTAACTGTGTACATGGCTCTACCTTAGTAGTGCACCTTCATTTATATGCAAGGCACACTGCCGAGGGAGAGCTGCAGACATGGCCACAGTACATTCTGTGTAGGGAAAGTCTTAACCTTGTGATGAGCATGTGCAGAACCAGAAGTGGTTAAGATGTTGTTTAAGCAGTGGTTTAAAATTATTGAGTTTATCTGAGAGTTTTATTTGTGTGGAGATACTATTCCAGAATTTAGCATGTATTGGAAGTACAGCGAGTCTCCTGCAATATTACTTGACTTATTTGTAAGTAATAAGAATTTGTTACTAGGACAGAGGTCCCTTACTGGACAGTAGGGCAGTAATAAGTTTTGTAGTGCAGGCTATTTTTCTGGATGATGAATGAGTTTGTGTGCTGTACATCCTGTGAGTATGTTAGATAGTTGTGCAGTTCAAGCCAATTTAATTGTTTTAAGCTATGACAATGGTGAGTCCTATGAGGGAGACTGGTGACAAATTTAGCTATTTTATTGCAGCAGGAGGTATTTCTCTGCAAATTTATCCTATTAGGAAACCAGCTCTTTTTTAAAGTGAAGCAGCAACTTCAAATGATTTTAATATACCAGTGCATGGGAAGTGTAGTGGCTTTGACTACAAAGAAACAATATTTTGGAGTGCTTAGTGCTTCCCAGCAACACACTTTTTCTGAGTAATTGTCAATAAATATTTTGTTATATCTCAAAGATCATTACTCATAATTCTTAGCTAGTAGAAGTTACTCACATGGTTTGTTTTATTTTATATAAATGTATCTTTGTCTACGTCTTAAGTGATAATTCAGTAAAGGTGCTTTCCACCACAGCAGGCTGATAATTTGCCTCAGATGCAGATTAGAGACTCTGATGTGGCCAAGCTGGTTCCTTAGTCCACTATCCTTTTCCCCTAGATCCCTCTGTGGAGCAAATACAGCCGCTATGCACTGGGGATTAGAGATGTCCACTGCAGCTATTTGGCTCCCCTTAGTGGGCAAGAGAGAACCACTTTTGTTGGTGTTGCAAGAAGAGGCAGGGAAAGTGCCGCTAAATAACCAGAATGTTGTTCCTATCCCCAAGGAACCAATTGCTGCCATTAAAAATGTGTTTGGCTTAATTTTCCTGTCAAAAAGAAACAGAAAACTAAACTTATAGCTTCAGCTGTTACAGAAGGAATTTCCAGAACCTTTACCCATTTCCCAAGTTCTGTCAGCTCTGGAGGAAGTGTGTGTCACTGCCTGCAATTTTTCTGATACCCAGCCTGCTGCCTCTAAAAAGGCAAATCGAATGTATAAAGTTCCTCAGTAGTTTAAGTTTTTATACACTCTTTTCAAACATGACCCAGCAGCAATAGCTTTAGTCAATCCAGCTGCTGCCAAGCATTTTAACTCTAATCCGTAACCATTGACATGGATGGTAAAACAATTTTTAAGTTTGGGGAAAAGTGTTTGCTTCTGCAACTTTAATTTTTTATAATTTTGAGTTGCCATTATTATGGGTTCATATCACGTTATCGAAAGCTGATAATGTCGAATGCCACAATGTTGAACGCTATGCATCGAACGCTAAAAATAGCGAAGCTGCAGAACATCTAATTCTTTCCTAGGGAAAGAATTTGGTTGTCCATTTCTGTGGCTTCACTATTTTTAGCACTGTGGTGGAAAGTTACGGGAGTTCAGGTAAGTGTGTGGTTGTGTGGACGTTAGGTTTAGGGGGCGGGTTACGTGAGTTAGGGTTAGGGTGCTGGTGAGGTGAGTGTGCAATAGTGACAGAGGTTAGAGTTAGGGGTGGGTTAAGTGAGTTAGGGTTAGGGCGCGGGTAAGGTGAGTGTGTGATAGTGACAGACCTTAGGGTTAAGGTTGGGTTAAGGTAAGTGGATAGATAGTAGTGTTTGTATAGTTTAGTATAGGGTTAGATGTATGATTTTAAGTGCAAGTGTGTGGATTGCTGTTTTTTTGGTGTGCCTGTGTTGTGTGAATGTGTTTCAGAATGGCAATTTTTTTCCCTGGGAAAAAATTCGCTGCTCTGAATGTTCGATATTGTGTGCTTTCGATTATTTAGGTTCAATTAAATGGTGTTCGGTGTTTTCGGCTTTTGATGACGTGATATAAACGCATTATTATAACTAACTGAAAATATGAGGAATGTTTTATCTGCAGTTTCTCCCTGCGAGGAAAAATCTGCTTTGTGTGTGTGTGTGTGTGTGTGTGTGTGTGTGTGTGTGTGTGTGTGTGTGTGTGTGTGTGTTTTGTGGGTCACTAGTCATTTAAAGTATGTTTATGACTGTAGATACTACATTAAGTGAGGTTGCCACTGGCAATGTGTTGAGGAAGTTTGCCTGGCTTCATTCTCATAACCTACTAGACGATTTAAAAATTAGCTTTTAAATTCACCTCTGCATAGAGATTTTGGTCCCACTGCTGCAAAAGTTATCAAAAATGTGATGAGAGGGTTAAGCTTATATACAGGGAATCACTAAGATTTTATTTTTTTATCTCTGCCTCTCTAAATTTTCCAAAGATTGCTTTGTTCCCTTGTCCAACTGCAGCAAGAAACAAAACAAAACAGTCCCAGCAATATGCAGGTATGGAGACATTAAAAAACAATGGTGGTGAGGTGCCCTAAAATAAAGTATGACCCTCGAGAGAACAAAGAACAGTCAAAAAAGTCAGAATGAGTATGTAAGGGGCCTTGTCCCACCACCCACCCTTGTAATCTCTTATCTCTTCCAGAAATCAGATGCTCCATTTCTCTGGCTTTGGCAACAGGTTGTTTCAGACAAATGGGTTCTGAGACTGACTCAATGGGAAGAGAGCCCTCCTTTACGGGGAATTATTCCACATCCTCAGAGCAAAACCCTCTGTTCACTCCTGTCCTACAGCACATGCTTTATTGGGGTGTGGATAATAGAAATAGTTCCTTTTTCCCAGTGGGGAAGAGGTTTTCGTTCAAGAATGTTTCAGATCCAAAAAAGAAAATGCCTGGAGACCAGTTATGGACCTTTTTCTTAAACCAGTTTGTGATAGCACCCAAGTTTAAGATCCTTTCAATACACAATCTCTTACTCCTTCTTCCCTATTTGAGATTTTTTGGTAACCTTAGATTTAAAGGATGCTTATTGTCACTTTCCTATCCATTAAAGCTTCAGATGTTTCTTAAAGTTTTATGTATCTGGATCACATTATCTTTTTCCTCCTTAATCTTTGGGAGTTTGCTAGGAGATAAAAGTGCAAAGTATCTGGGACAGCAAAGAAAACACAGGCACATAAATGTAAAGGAGGACAACAAAGACAGGGATAAAAGGGTTTTGAGAAGGGTTGAATTATAGAAGTATTCTAAAAGCAGCAACTTGGTCCTCTGTACATGCTTTAGAAAGCATAACAAGCCAGATTCCTTCTCCAGGTCTAGGTCAAGTTTCAGTTGTTCTAAGCTATGATGATTTAATCATAAAGCTTAGGCTACTGCAGCAATGATCAATATGAAGAACATGTTACAGCTGTGTAAATAAAATTACCATGGCAGTAGATGTTCAAATGATCACTGCTGCAGTAGTCACTTCCTCCCTCCACCACCCCTTGTTTTTTGGTGTGTTTTTTTATTTCAGTGTGTAGGTTTGTTTTTTTTTTTTTTTTTGTTATTCCTAGCAATGTTTCCTCAGGACTCAGCCTCCCTTTCTCAGTTGGCATGAAAGCTCTGAAGGTCTTGATGTCCAAACTTGCCTTTTTAGCCAGCTCAGCTCATCTGATGGTTTGGGTAAGTGGAAGGTGCCCTGAACTTTGCAGGATATAAAACGTATAGTTTAGGCTACTGCAGCAGGGATCGTTTGAACATCTACTGTTATAGTAAATTTACCTACACACCTTGTACTTTTCTACAACCCAAAATGATTACATGCAAATTTAGATTTTAATTCAATATTATTTTTTTTTTAGTTGGACTACTAATAATACTGATAAAAGTAGCAAAGTCTGTGGCTGTGTGTGTGTGTGTCTGTGTGTGTGTGTGTGTGTGTGTGTGTGTGTGTGTGTGTGTGTGTGTGTGTGTGTGTGTGTGTGTGTGTGTGTGTGTGTGTATGTGTGTTTGTGAGCATGTATTCTGAATTTGCAAATGGCCAATCTATCTTCACTGTATCCACCTTCACAATATAAAGTGTACATTAGCCCGTTTGGACTATGGCCAGAAACAGACTGAAGCCATAGAGTCCATGCCATATAGCAATTACAAGTATTATTCACCACTATGTAGTTTAAGTATTGCAATGCCCAAATAACACACAGACGCCAGAGTTTAACGTTGCCTGTTAAAACCTCTGTCCTCCTTTCATTTACTCTTTCATGTTTTTACCATATAGGCAGTCTTTTTGAATGGTATATTCAAAGGCCAGGCATTCAGGTGAAAGTACATGTTCCCATTCACACTTGTAATGCAGTGATGAGAGCCAGTAATCTTGTTTATAATTTTACTATGAAATTTATGTGGGATTATTCCTAATGCAACATCAGTTGGCCGAATATGCAGCTATTCAATACATATCCTATGTGTACATATTTTATCACAGTTAACAGTAGAAGAAAAAAGTAAAAAATTCCCTTTTCAGGTCACGACATGCCTCTCTGGACCTTCGCCTCCCCCAGCCTTCACCTCTGCCTCCCATCTGATACCCTCCCTTACATACATTGTTACTCGATCCCCATCTTTACCTTTTCTGTTATTCCTGAAGAACGTATACCCAAGAACCCCCATATTTCATCCCTCTTGATATTAGCTCATGTTTCTGTGATAGCAGCAATGTTCACCATCTGTGCCTGCATCACTGCTAGCAGTCCCCTCATTTTTCTACTTAGATTTCTTACACTGCAATGTAAGACTACACAACCATAGTCTGCATCTCCACTTTTATCCCTCTGCTATATTCTCAATCTCTTTTACAAACTGTTTACTACCTGAACATGTAATCCACTCTTCAGCTTCTGTCATCTTAGTTTTAAAACTGTGATCACTGGGATGTACTTTCTAACCCAGCACTAGGCACAGCTGACTATTCTGAATGAAGGTGGACTCCCATTACTTGCATACAGTGTGTCTCTACTAGGTTGCCCCCCATTTTCCTACCAGCCCTTTCCCTTGCCCACTGCCATAGCCACTCATTATGCTCCCTAATCCTGTATTTCCTCTGTGATTGGCTGCTGGTGCAGGCAGCGTTTCTGTCAATGGTACCTCCAACCCCCATTTCTGGCATATATCTGTGCCACCTCCCTGATTCTGGTTAATGCCACATCAGCTGTCATCTCTGCTAATTCATTGATGCATACCTGCTCCACAATGTGTTGACTCCTCCCCCCTTGATGATTATTTTATTCGCCTCCTCATGCATTGTACGTAAAGTTCAGAGACTGCTGGTGTCTACTTATCATTTGCCTCAACTCACAATCTTCTTTGTGATTCAGTCTGAAATCACCAAAACTCACTTCTGTTTTCCTACACTGGCTCTCCTCACCTTTGCTTCTTGCCCCATGCCACTACCCCTCCTGCCTGTAACATATCTGTCTCCCCTTTAGCCATTCTCAGTCTTCCTCACTGTCGGTGCTGGTTGACCCTCACACTGTAGTGTATGTATGCTCTTCCCCATACTTTCTGTGTTCTTCTTACAAGACTTCTCCACTGTTCTGACTCTTTTACCCTTTGCTTCTCCCATATGACTGAATGTTCCTACCTCCTCACTTCTCACCTATTCACCTTGTGTTGTTGGCTCTTGCCTGGCTACCTCTTGATCTACCTCCTCTTTATTACTTGTCATAATTCTTTTCATCTTTCTTTCTATTTTGGCTTACTTCTCCTTCTCCTCCCTTTCTTGAGTTTATCTCCCACTTTCACCTTACTCTTTGCCACCCCATTTGCAATAACTTCTCTGACAACATCTGCTCAAGTTCCCTAGTTTTCTGCCTTTCTCCCACTATATTTTCCCACCTCATCATATCTGCAAGTCTCCTGGAGCCTCCTCCTCCTCTCCATTCTCACTAACTAACTAGTTAGTAGCCGCCTCCTCTCCATTCTCACTACCTAACTAGTTAGTCAGCTAAGATCTATAACTGATGTATTCTTTTGCTAAATTGCCCCTTACTTCTTTATACCTCACATCTCCTGCCTTTGCTAAGCTCCCTGAGCCGAACAGCTGTAATACATCTTGAGCACTTCAAAAATCTCTTTTTGTCTCCTACTACTTTCACCCATCCAGTGTTGGTCCTTTCTTTACCCATTATTGGATACCTATAGGTTCATAGGTCCATAGGAACTTATTAAACTATTGAAACATAGCCTTACATTCCTGTGGTAGGTTTTAGCCCTTATATTTTGCATATGAATAATTTGAAGATGGGCTAAACAAGGATATGATGGGACATTTAATACTTTCCACTATCCATGAGAGACGGGGTGCTAAACCAAGGGAGAATTTGTGGTTATTCATTCAATCATCCAAATTATTATTAAACAGAGTAAGAGAAGCACTTTATGTGCAGTGGAAGATGGTTCCATAGAAGCAGTATTCTCAGTGATACAAACCTATCCATTCAACATGTTATACTTAGTTTGCAAAAGGGATTGAGATCACTTGAGCAGGTGTTTATATCATTGGTCTTGTGAATATGTAATAGGTCTGACAGAATAGGGTATGTTGAAGTGTTATATACAAGGCAGAGGTCACCTCTCAGTTGCCTATATGATACTGTGAAGTGGGACAAGGTTTTGATGTGCTCTGCATAGTTTTTTCAAGTTAGGCACTGGATTTTTTTAGTAAGAAAACGTGATCATTCCATTTGTGACAAGTGTTTTGACAGGTACTTACCAAAAGGGACACTATACTCAATGACCCACATAATGAGTGCTGAGCAAAGTAGAACAATGACATGCTGGATCTGGATTCAATATCTTTAGATATGACCTAAACAATGAAAAAGGACTCCTTTACACATTAGACACATGGTCATAAAAAGGACAGTTCATTGTCGACATAGGTTCCCAAGACCCTAACTATGGGATCAATTTTCATGGATGTGTTGTCATTGTGACAGTTATAAGGGGAGTCTTGCTTGCTGAATGATACAATTATACACTTCTTGGCATTTAGTTTTATCATAGTTTTTGCAGCAGCTACTACATTACACTACTGCATCTTTTTGTTTGTATTTTCCTTGTTTTTCTGTAGGTATACAATTGTGCGTGCGTGTGTGTGTGTGTGTGTGTGTGTGTGTGTGTGTGTGTGTGTGTGTGTGTGTGTGTGTGTGTGTGTTGTGCGTGTGTGTGTGTGTGCGTGTGTGCATGCGTGTGTGTGTGTGCGTGTGTGTGTGTGTGTGTGTGTGTGTGTGTGTGTGTGTGTGTGTGTGTGTGTGTGTGTGTGTGTGTGTGCGCGTATCTTTATTTATTGAAGTAACCTTCTTCATCAAAACCTCTAAACAATCAGAAGCAAATGCCACAGAATTCATGGACTTCTAATGTACAGACCTACAATTCTGTGATTAAGTCACCAAATTTGAGTATAACAGTATAACCCAAACTGTTTTTAACACCTTTTTGCTAAATTATTACTTAAGACACATGCAAGCATACATTAATAGAAAAGAAAACAAACCATATTAGCATGTTTTCCATTTACATGCATTATACATCACACATTTTCTTTTTCAATTCTCGGGATTCATGAAGCTTGCGCCAGGCGCAGGCGTAGCGTAGGTGGAATATCGCCAAATATGGCCGTCGAGCGATTCAGGTACGATCCAATACCACGTGCACTACCGGCGTACACCAGAACTGCGCAGCCCTCAACATAGGTATGCTAATCACCCCATGCGCAGTGTCGCACCATGCAAATGAAGGCATATAGCGATCCATGAAGTGGTGCAGGTGTAGCGTAAGGCCATGGAAATGTAAACCAAATAACACAGTTTACATTTTCCCAAACAGAACATCTGAGCTATGGAAGCGGACCAGACTCATGTATTACAAAGTTAACATATGCCAATGGCTAAATACACAGCCAATGGCATAAGAAAGGATGCACAACACCTAAAAAACAACTTTAATGTCATGTCCACAGTAATGCAAAGTACAACCGCAGGGCATGTGTGCGCAAACTGGAACATAAAGAAAATATATAAAAATGTCATAAAATCGCAATGTAATACAAATCAGGTGTACACCATAATACACAATGGTAGGCATGGAACACCACAACCAAGGTGCAAGGGTTGCTAAGGGCCTGCGACAGTGTTCGGCACGGTAACTATGAATTAGTAGTCAATGCCATGCAAATGAGGCAGATAATACTGAATCGCAAATGTCCCGCCGGATGAAGGTTGAACCATACGGCACAGCGCTATAACACAGAGGAGTGGCTCAGAGGAGATACATGACATCAGCAGAGGGGTGTGCCACCATAGCAGTAAGCACATTGGAGCAATGCAAATCTGGCCTGTCTGTTGCTAAGCAAAGCTGCAGGACAGGGGTGGGGAGGAAGGTATAGAATCATTTAGTTGAGAGCACACATGGTGCCCAAAAGCGCATGTGTACGGGGATGAAAACGTACCCGAAACCCAGTAAGCGGATGCACGTGGCGCGAACAATAGCACAAACAGGAAGGTCAGGGGAAGAAAAGAAGGAAATGCCAAAATAGCTTAATTGGCATACTAATGAGCAATCAACACCAATCAACTCACGACGGCCAATCGACGGCAGCTGTCAAGTCTGCTCACAGAAACCTGCAAAACAGGATAGGGGAGGCATTGGAATGCAAAGAAAGGAGGGGAGGCATTGGATTGCAAAGATAGGAGATCTGTCATAGCAGAGCAAACAAACCGACAGTAGACCGGCAATAGCACAAATTACGCAAGATACGCCAGGTCTAGGAAAGTACAAATTAAAGCAGGCTGCCATATGCATGCCAGAAAATGGTAGGTGGAATGTGCAGAAATGTAAAGGGAAGGTCAAGAGGTAATCCACGGCAGCCAAATGTAATTCAACACCAAAGGCACCACAATAGTATTTCCGGTAGTAAAACACATAAGATATCCTGTAGCTATGATCGTACATACACACCCTATGACATCATCGGTGTTCACAGCACAATAGTATAAAGTGTGAAAGCACCCTACACACACCTGTGAATTCCCAAACACTGCAACATTGGTGTAAACACATGGGGAACTTTTAGAATTTACATGTTGGGAGCTGCCGTAGCTGTGATTCATCAGCATGTGTTAGAGACTGACGGTGTTGTGAAGGATGATGCCGACAACCACCGCAGGTCCCGGAGGACGAGGAGAAGAGTGCTCAGACCAAGGGTAACCTACCAGGGGCTACATGATCTGGAGATAGTAGAGCATTACAGGGTGGACAGGGACATCTTACAGCAAATAGTGGAGCTTTGCCGGCCACGCCTGAGAACCAGAAATAACAGAGGGGAACCCATCCCAGTGGACACGAAGGTATGTGTAAGCATGCGAATACTAGCCACAGGTACCTTTCAAAGGCCAACTGGGGATATAATGGGGATCTCACAGGCATCAGCATCCAGGGTACTACACCATTTCCTGGATGCCATGTTATCACATGCCAATGAGCATATATACTTCCCCCGAACTCAGGAGGAGTTGGCCAGCAATATGCGTCACTTCCACCGTGTGGCACACTACCCAGAGGTACTGGGTGCGATAGACTGCATGCTCATACAAATCAAGTCACCACCCAGTGAGCATGGTAGGCACTATATAAACCGCAAGGGATTCCACTCCATCAACTGCCAGGTTGTGTGCAATGCCCAGGGCATAATCATGGATGTGTGTACTGGCAGCCCTGGAAGCTACCATGACTCCCATATCTGGCATGCCTCACAGCTGTATCAGGTATTTGTCAGAGGGGACATCCCACATGGCCACCTTGTGGGGGATGCTGGCTATGCACTGGAGCCGTGGATGATGACTCCCATCAGAAATGCACACACACCCATGCAAGAACGCCATAATGAGGCACACACACAAACCAGAATCATCAAAGAGCGTGTGTTTAGGATGCTGAAATCACGGTTCCAGTGCTTGGACACATCTGGTGGAGCCTTGCAGTACTCTCCAGGCACATGTGCCCACATCGTCATAGTATGTGCCATGCTACATAATATGATCCTGCGGAAACAGCTGCAGCAGGGACAAAATGGTGAAGACCCTCATAGCCCACCGCATTTGCCAAGGCCATCACAGGCACAGAGAGATTCAGACCATGAACACACTGTGCCAGCCCCAGTAGGCAGATGGAGGCATGCCCAATATGCCTACGCCTTGGCAAAGAGGGAATGTATAGCACATACGCTGACAGTGTAGGCCCCTATGGACTGACACATCTCTCCACCTGCACACACAGTAAAATGGATGGCACACAAGCACGACCACCTGTAAATTGTAATGTATAGGTGGCCCACTGTGTGAATCCTACATAGGCAGCCCACAAACATTGTACACACAACAGCTATTGGAACACGGAATGTCAACACCTGAACAGTACATGCGGCTATCAGCATATGTTGGTGCTGTGTGTATAGGTACCCAGGTACATCGGTGGGTACATGGCCAATTGTCAGAGGCCATACACCAAATGGGGCAAACAGTGTCTGCTGTCGCCACAACATCGAGTAACCAACTGTCGCGTAGAGGAGCAGAGGCAATTGTGGGAGCACATGTGTTTAAGCACTGTTCTGCAGACACTCAGCACGGAGTCCCTGCTGCGTTAATGAGGGGCTCCACATAATATAATCATGGATGTTGTGTCAAGGCATGGGGTGTACCCATGACAGGTATTCGTCACCCCAGCATGCTCCACCCACGGTCGTTTGAAGGTGTAGCACAGTATCATGTGTGGCTCACTGTGATATACATACCCAGTGCCGGAGCACATACAGTAAACATCACATGGACATGCCATTAACTGGACTCATCAATATGTAAACTAACTGAGTTACCCATGTGATTACAGTATGGAGTAACAGCTGTAGTGTACTCCACGTACAAAATGACATAACACGTGTACAAATCCCAGATGGCCATATGTTAAATGCAGTGACCATTGTGCATGTTCCCGGTCCCACATCCTGCAAGGGATGTAACGTAATCCCGAAGGCACGAGTAATGCATGTCGGATGCAGGTCATCAGATCCATATGTTTAGCACACGTAACCGGGAATATACATTGCCCACTGCTGGTAAGCGACGTTCAAATATGACTATATGGATATGCGCAAAACAGGGATAAGCTATTCCGAATATCACGCAGATCATGGTGAATGATGTCCAGAACAGGTGAAACCAGCATTATATACCCCTGTAATAATAGTGCCTGCTCTGAAGAGTAAAACGACCACTGCCAGGTGTAGAACACGCAATCATGTATAGAATCACCTAACACTATTGCTAGGCAAGATGTACCTATGGTAGGGTCGCCACCTCTTCAAAGTACTAATGTGGGACATACGTCAGATGTCTGCAGGCCAACATATACACCAGGCCAGTACGGAAAGCAGAACTGCACTGTTTTGCCTAGATAAAAGCTCGTTCTTGTAATGTTTACTAACTTATTCTGTTTGATGGTTCAGATACAGAATAACTGTATTATGTGATTATTGCATAAACTATAGGAAATAAGTATGTTCTAACATCACAGGACATTTGCCATGTTTACAAATATTTTGCAGGACACAACTGCCCAAAGAGGGACTGTCCCTCGCAGAGTGGGACAGCTGGCAACCCTAACCTATGTAATGTGACAGGTACAGACACAAACGTGCGGAGTCCACGAAACAGTATACACCAAGTACACAATGAAAGGTGTAGCTTGCCTGTCACTTTCCCCGTCAGATATATATATATATATATATGTACACATATATACATATATATATAATACAGATAGAAAGGGCGATAGAGTGACATATGTTGATATATACGGATTCAGCAATATCTGCAAATATATATAGATAGGTCATACTGACATGCGTAACCATGAGGCTGAAAGACCAAAAGAGAACAGTACAACCGCAAGTAATAGTATGATGATATGAATGGATAATTCAGAACCGCTGCCGGTGTTGCGGTCCCCGTAGGTACTGTGTTCAACTGTGTGTGTGAGTGCCGTAGTCTGTGTATGTGTCTGTTGAGGGTGCCGTGTGCGTCCCCGTGTGACTGCAATGTGTGTGTGTGTTCGCATCATGTGTCTGCTAGTGCCAACTTGGAGGTAGATGATTACGGTATGTGTGGGTATAGCTAGCCATAGGCATACAGTCACCACCTGTATGCCTATGGCTAGCTATACCCACACATACCGTAATCATCTACCTAGCCATAGGCATACAGTCACCACCTGTCCCACATTGGGAGGGACAGCCCCTCCCTGGGCAGGTGTGTCCCGATATAAAACATTACAAAGGGCAAATGTCCGAGATCGTAGGACATTAATATGTCCCATACATAATGTAATAGTTGCATTAAATAGTTATGCCTGTATGTAAGAAACGTGAATGTTACATGCAATATGATAAGTAGCCAAAGTCCAACAACAATAGGTATGTATTGAGGATAAAAGTATGTGCTATCCTGTGTACTGACCGTGGCTATATGTTGGCCTGTAAACACTGCTGTGTGTCCCGGAAGTGTCCAACAATGGCCATATGAAAAGGTGTCAACCCATGGCAAAGAGGTTCTGTTATGAACACAACCACAATGACTGCAAATATCTGGGACAGACATACACGGGATAGCTGTCATGTAGACATATTCCTTTACATATCGCTGCAATTCCAGAGGTATGGAAGTATCATCCTCACCTGCATACTATATAGAAACCAATTAACAATGGCCCAATGTACAATCCCGTAACATAAGTCTACTAACTGATAGCTCCTTAATAAGGGACGGAGCCCACACACACATATATATGGAATATGTAGAAATGCAAGGTCCACAAGCCTGTATATGGTACATACACCCACCGACATCTCCCACACTAGAAACTATAGCAATACAGACTGTAATAACAGCACAAACATCCAGTCAGTCAATTACAACTGCAGAACCGTCGACATACCTTGTGAGAGACACAATTAAAGGCACCATGCAAAATTGCAGCCATTGTATAATGGAACAAACGGCAATGTTACAGGTTTTGTTTGCAGTAGTCCATTAACAGACGTTGGGATGACAGGTACACTCACATGTTGAACCACATACTCTAGCTGTCACACACAATCCACGGGGGACATGAATCCAAAGTATACTTGTCTCTATGCATAGCAGTTGCAATTACACATAACAAAACGCAATACAGGCCGTCTCCCCGAAGGTAAGGCAAATGGCCAACGCCCAAGTGGAGAAGTCAGTTATACCCCACTGTTGCTGCGTAATTGGCGAATGTAGTAGCTGCAAAGCTGATATGCAAGTAATTAGTCACTCAGACTCACCAATAGGTGGCAGGAAACCACATGTTACAGGTATCAACGTATATAAGGAAGACTTGCCAGACATTCAAACCGTATGCTCATACAAAATACCCATGTAAGCAGTGTGAGAGAGATAGAGACGAAAGTACGTAACGATAACAAGGTATGTAGAACACTCGGTATGTAAGTATATGTATAGCATGTGTTGTATTAATTATTTACTGTATGTATAGCTCGTTTTGCATTAATTAAAAGTGTATAACGTGTGAAAAGGGATTTATGTAGTGATGTCTTGCTGAGCATACTTAAGCTTGTAGAAACTGTGCATCCAGCTGTGGGCCACAAGGTACACATCACAGACACCACAAGGGATGCTACATGAGGGCTTTAAACAGAACAATTACATACAACTCGCCGTTAGTGGTAGGGTATGTCCAACAAGTACGTGCCATAGCCAGGGATAGTATATGTTGATATACTGTCACAGTAGGCATGTGTATGGGCATATAACGACAATGACATGTCAAAGGTGGTCCCGCTGTGCAAGTATGCTTTGCATTATGGGATACTATGTAAAATATGTGTAATGTATAGTATTTAGGTAGATATGTCAGATATTCTACACAGCATAACAGGCATATCATGCATACCACAGGTATTGTCTATTGGCATGTACAATAACAGGATACATATGGCTTGTAGGCATGGGACATTGTAATAGCATGATAGCTAATCTAAATGGAAGGGCTACCAAGTAACTATGCACAAAGGACATGTAATAGCTTCACAGGTTCATAGTGGGGTACTATGCAGTCTGGCAAGTCCATGTGTAAGCACAACCACAGTGTTCACACCAGTGGCACCACTCTAGGGTAGTGTCCTGTGATCAGCAGAGCCATGTGTTACCTGCAACTCTGCACAGTACAGCCACTGCAGTGATCCCTGGTGTACATGTGTGTCCCAAACACCAAGGGAGGTATCACATGAACAGTGCTACTGAGTGTCCCTGCGTGATGTACATAGGAGTCATGTTCCAAAGCATGGTGAGTGTCCGGTTTGGAAATGTAACCCTCAGGCACATCCTACTCATTGTTGCATGTGTGCACATATCCATGAGCATGTTGCTCACAGTGGCATCTGTGTATGTCGCGTATGTGGAGTATATCCATTAATATTGTTGTGGACATGGGCCCTGTCTGTTCAGCAGAGGTCACCCCTGAGTATGTAGTATGCAAATGTGTACAGACATGGTGTCCGTAGTTCAGCTGCATACCTTAGCTGTCAGAGCTCAATAAACTTCATGGCATGTTAATGTTGTGGTATGTAAAGCTGTAGCTGTTGTGTAAGGTACACCCTAAATGGGGTGGTGTACCCTTGAATGTGTGTAGAAGTCTTGAGTTCAGAGACACAATGGGTGGCTATGTAGCAGCTACACACCCAGTACAGATAAGTGTGGCCATGTAGAAGGATGTCCACGCCACAGTGGCAATACGGTAATCACAGTAGTGGGTGTGACATACGTGTTGTACTACAAACATGTACAATGTGACACGTATGTAGGGGACTTCCACCTATGTGATAGTGGGTGAATGGTGTAATGCAAAGGTGATGTCCATGGACCTTGTGTCATGCAGCTTGAGGCCATGATATTCATATCAGGTATCAGTCACAGTGACACCCATATGGATGGAGTCAGTATCAGCTGGTGGATCAATCATGGCACTTTGTATGCAGGGGTTTGTAAAGCTAGGCATGGAAAGTCCCTCTGTGCTAGCCTGTACCTCAGGGAAGCATATACTGAACATGAGGGGCCCTATGACTGAGGACTGTGGTATGCCAAATGTAACTGAAATGCAGTAAGTACTATGTTATGCTACCCTCATTGTGTGTCCTGTCCATGAGCCACGTTGCATAACATCCTGAGACATAGGGTACGATATGCAGGTGGATGTGTATGTTGTCAATACCAGAATGGAGAACGGTGCTGAGAGGCAATGAGAGGACAATGTAGGATGTGTGAACTTCCGCACCATCATCAACTACCCTGGTAACTGTATGAAAGGAGTCCACCAGGTGTAGGGGCCATGCTCTGCCCCTAACAAGTCCAACCCGGGTGGCATCAAAGGACCGGAGCCCAACAATGTCTCTGAGAATGACGTCCTTGATGATGTGCCCCATAGCCATACAAAACAGTTCAGTCAGGTGTGTAGGATTACAGTCCCACTCATGCACTGTGGTGCCACCTGTGTGGAGTGTGATGAATGTTGCTGTGTGCCCTTCAGGGGCCACAATGTCTGATGCAAGGCTATTACTGAATATGGTGGCCTAGTGGGGAGACATGTCGTTCAGAGGTGTGTGTGGACATCATGGCCTGGGACTTAGGAAGGTGACATGGGGCCAGTGTCCCAGGACATATAGAGTGCAGGTTAGTACTGTGTAGGTGTGACCGCAGGGACACCGCAAAGTTCCTGCATGGATTGTGCCCCTGTAGTGAGTGAGAGGGTGTAATGTTAGCATTGAATCCATCCACCAGCATGTTGCCAACATCACCTGGGTCTGTAATGTTCCTGAGTGACTGTTGTATGTGACAGCAGATGTGGGTATTGCCAGTGACTACTGACATACCACCATAATGCCTTGTGGCACACCCTGGAATGTGTCACAGTAATGTTTACGTAGCTAGTCATGGAGTATGTGATGAGGGATCCCATGGCCCTACCGAGGCTGACCAGTGAGCTACCCCACCCATGGGATTGTACACCACTGTGCAACAGCTGCCACCTGTTGTTGTACCTTATGTCCATGGAACTTGACCACCGGAGTGGCGTCTGTTATCTGGTGTGTACCATCATGGCTCTGTGTGGCATAGCATGATCCATGCAGTTGTGTACGTGCTACTGAAGTGCACTGGGGTGTGTTGCAGCATTTCTATGTGCAATGTCCATCTGCATGGGTGTCATGACATTAACAACCGCTGTCATAAGACGTCTGTAGTAGGTGTTGTAGTGCTCATGTACTGTGTATGCCATGAAGGGTGTGGTGCTGGGATGTGGCTAACAAGGTTGATTAGCATATGTTCGGAATCCACCAATGAGGGGATGACCACATGTGTGGAACACCAGTCACATGTTGGTAGCATTCATGTCAAGGTTAATGTTGGTCTTGGAGGTGGTTTGTATGGGTTTATCCAGCAGAGTGGAGGTTATGACTCATGGATGTGTCAGTACATGAGTGGCTATCCCAGTTAAGTGTGGGTTAGTGTCAGTCACACATCAGTAGTAGCTGTCTGAGCCCTACTGTCCAGTACACCAACAAATGAGGTCTGGTAACCGTGGTGTATGTAGGGGAATCTGTAGCTTGTTACAATGTGTATAGTGGTTCCGGACACATTTAGTTGCATGTGGGGCACCTCTGATGCATTGTGCTAAGTAACTAGCCAGGATGTGTGTACAACATAGTGGGATGTGGGAACACTTCAGCTGTGGGTGTGCCAGTCCAGGTATGTGCCTGAAAGGTATGGTCTGTCTATAACCTGTCATTGCAGGTGTGCTCTGCAGAGACGAGAGGCAGGTCCCAGTCACTGCAGAGATATTGGAGTGGTGCATTCTAAGGTGTGCCTTGCCTGCGTGCATCACAGAGGAAGATGCAAGCATTGTGTCACATGACCCCATGTCGTGCTTGCCAGTATCCGTTCTGCCAGTGACTGTTATTGGAAACTGTGCAAGACAGGCAATATAGAAGCAGCAAGAGCCTTGCATGTGAGCTGTACTCCCAGGGCTGACAGGTGCAGGTCATCTATGCCAAAGCATTGTGTTTGACCAGGTCAGTCAAAGCGGACAGATACCAGATGCCTGCAGAATGACAGCAGAAGCATAGGCAACTGCTGAAGTGACACAGTCAGGCATTGTACAGTGGTATCGGGTCTGGATGAATGCATAATGCTCCCCAGGGCTTGGCCCACACCTTCAGGGCTACAAGACTGGCGAGCTATTGCATGTCCCTGCACACGTAGTCTGTGAAGTGGCATCTCAGGGCAGTCACACTAACATGGAGAATGACAAGTCACAGCGTACCTGGTGAGGTGTGGCATGGTGCATAGGTCATGTTGCAGAACTAGTTACCCGACAGCAAGATGTAAGCGACTATCGCCTTGTGTAGCCTGCTGTGAGGAACTGCAGTGTGACCGCCTACAGTGTCACCTATGACTGGTGTGTTGTGTATGTTATAACACACTATTGGCTGTATGTGATGGGCACACATGAGTCTGTGGGCTATAAGTTGGTGATGTTGTGTTCCGTATGGGGGTTTCCTCTGGTGCCTACACAGAGTATGGAGAGGTACTGCACACGTTGTCCTTGTATGTGTGCCCTGTGGTGGAGATCATGTGAGACTATGTGATGAGTGTGGTGTGTTGCGAATGTTACACATCCCCACATGACTGTCAGGTGCAGTCAGGGTTGGTCACAGCATTACCCCCAGCAGGGCTGCATAAGTGCATCCCCCACAGGCTGTAGTGTCGTATGTCGGGAGGTGAGCATTGAATGTGTACATGAGACAATTGCTCCATTGCCACATGTACAACATATCCATCTTATAGACAGGCAATAGCACTGGTACGTGACAGTTGGACATGCCTGTATATACAACCATGTCTCACAGGATATGTGAGTTACATGTGTACAACAGTTGTTGTACCATAAGCAAGCTGGAAATCGTAGCACAGCTAGTGTACCTGTGGGAAATGGTGTGGAATGGGTGCTATATTAATCAGTAGCTCATGACATGCTCACAAGTTCTGTACAAGTGCCTAGCATGACCATAAAATAGAGATAGGGTGTTGGATAATATCAACCCACAAGTGGTGACGACAGTCATAATATGTGGCACCACACTATAACCCTGCTGAGTATGGTGTGCATGTCCATGAACCATTATCACTGTAGATGTTAGCAGTACAGATGTACAAGACAGTATGGATGTTTGCTTACAAATACCTTTGTATGTCACAGGAGTGTTCTACCAGTGGCCTGTTGACAGACTCACAACTACAAATGGTGCCAGAGTGACATGTGCATATCACACCAGTGCCAGCTACAGTAGAACAGGGTTAATGTGTTGTACTCCACCCTCATTGTAGCCCATACCACACAGACAAATGTTAGGCATCTGTGTATGTAAGGATGTGAATGGCCATGACCTATGAGGAATAGCTGTGTCAGTGTTGTGAACAACATATGGAATGGGCTGTGTGGGTGAGGTGTTTGACATATGTGCACATTCTGATGGATGATATCAGCATTGTCACCGCTAGGTGAACATCCCTGTACACATTAACTACAGCCTAGGCTGTGGTCATCATTATGGACACTGTGTAAGGGATGGTGCTGTGCAGTACACCTCCCTGACTTGGTGACATCTCCAGGCCCCTTAGGTAGTCATACGAGGTACTCATGTCATGACAGGGTGCCATCCATGAACATGGAGATCAGTGGACAGGCATATACAGCACTTGGGTTACCAATATTGGATCACATATCACCTTTAAGGGGTAATGACCATGTGTGTATGGGCGATATCAGCCTTCACAATCCTCACCTCCACTATGCAGCATGCTGTCTACCTTGCATAAAGACATCTGCTACACCATGATGATGGACATGCTACATGTCCATATCCTGATCTGTAAGATACATGTCATGGACATCCACCATCCGAATACTAGGAATGCCACACGCAGGACAGATCCCTGTGCCATACATGTGACATACTCCCGCCAAACCATGCAACCCTGTCCATCAAAGCTGCACATGTCATCCCAGTCATACATGGTGTGATGGCCGCATGGTAGATGTATTATCAACTGTCTGGATCAGTAATGTGGCACTGATGCACCTCGCGGTGACATAATGGCTGTCTGTCACAGCTAGGACACCTTGCCCATACATGCTATGGTTCATAAGCATCCCTGCGAATGACGTCCGACTAACCATTGTCCCATGTCTACCACATGTGCAACACAGGCGATCCATGGCAGGATGTTGAACAGCTGTACTGTGCTGTGTAGATGTATATGGCAAAACACATGCATGTACAGGTTTCCATGTGTATGTGTGCATTGTCACTGCTCAAGTCCATTAAGGCTGTCTGTGTTGATATGTGACATATACACAGCATCAAGGTCAACAGCATTACTGTAGACACATCCAGGCATGTGCAGATAGGTAAGAACACCAGTGCACGCAAATAGACATGCCCACATCAAGACATCATTCACATGGAGTATAAACACTGTAATGAGGTGACACACATATCTGGTGATGATATCCAATGCACAACGGGTGTTACATGTGTGTGACACAAACACGTCAGTCGTGTCCGTGTCATGGTGATTTGCAAAGATAACTGTGCAGATGTACTAGATGTCATGGAAATGTATGTGCAGCAGTATGTCTGTACATCTCTGAAACTGTGACCTGTCACCATCATTATGTCTTACAGATAATGCCTCGTACACGCCTCCTGGCATACAGCCGCCAGGAGGATGATGTCCTCATCCCGTACCTCCATGAGAACTACGAGGTGTTGTTCAGCCATGTGCCACAGCATGCCCAGCAGTGGGACGACCTGTGGCAGGATCTTCGCAGGAGGGTGAACAATGTGGGTGGCCATAACCGCACCTACTAGCAGGTGCGCAGACACTGCACGGACTTGATACGACATGCAAAACAGCGTGCCACTGAAATTGCCAGGGAACAAGGTGGAACAGGTGGTGGGCCACCAACCCAGCCCCCACTTACTCACACCGAGGAGCTACTGGCCAGTCTGGGGACACCCTCAGAACAGCATCCAGAAACTGTAGCTGCCATCGTGGAGGTGGGTGTCTCCCAACCAATGAGCCTGGAGTTGCCTGGTAAGTCAGTGCTGCACATATGGCTTTTATATTCCATTTAGTTACATGTGTCACTGTACAGTATGTAAAGTAACAACATATGCAAGGTATGTGGACACACAAGCTGCATACTACAGTATGCTACCCTGTGTATGCACACATGTGCATACTATATGCTATTAAACAGGCGAATGTGTTAACATGCACAGTGCATCCTGTGGCTGTCATACAGTCATGGATAATGTTCATACTGCTGTGTCACCCCTATACAGGTACCTCTGGCATGCCGCACAGACATGAGTCCATTGCAGGTAAGACTGTCATCAGTATCAGGCATGTTAAAGCATAGATCTATTTGCCATGTGGCCAGTTAACACTTGCACACTTGATGTTCATTCCAGCCACGATATACAGGTTGCAGCACCCATCATTCACACAGGACAGCCATGTGCAATATATACAAATGTAATGATAGACCAACTTGAAACCACAGTATTTGTCAATGCTACATGTGTGGTCAGCTGTGCATACAGCGGTGGAGGTGTTCTACAATGGAGGCATATGTAGTATGCATTGGAACAACATGTGTGGTACACAAACAGTACCACACAGTGAGCTGTGATATGGGCAGCCCACAGGTGTCACCATTGTGTTGAATGCCCCCTGCATTGGGTGCACACATTGTGATGTGCCATCTGACATGTCCCAGACATGTAGTGTTCTGGCTGCAATATTGTCACACTATCCCATGACCCATACAACCCGTTGTCTGCATAGCCCTGTGGATGGTGACATATCTGACATCTATGGGTGTATGTCATATGGGACAACACAGACATGTGAGATAGATGGCCATCACACACATTTGGCCAACACATGTGCACACATGGCCATGGGGGGTGGCCAGAGACACGTAGCCACACAGTAGATGTGATGTGTCTACACCCTGTTGCACATTGTCCACACATGGTCCACTTATAGCCTTAGTTGACTGATTATACAGTTGAAGTGGTACAGTGGACATACTAACAGCCTGTGCACAGCTAGTGGAGGTGTCACTGAAGTCTACCATAGAAGATCAGTTGCACATCATGACTGTGTCATAGCATGACAGTAGTCACCTGTACAGCTTCCACAGACATTGACACCACATCAGGCCACAGATACTGTACATTTCCCTTGCTGCTGTGGGACATCACCATTAGCTGTGCACCTCATGTGTATGTGGTACATCAATGTCATGTGGGAAATGGTGAATTGACATGTCCACTATGTGTGGACATGGTTGCCAGGCAGCTAAGACCCTGTAGTTGTTGTGCAGGGGTGTCAGCTGTAGGCCTCCAGTGACCTGTCACTTGACACAGCATGGTTTGGTGTATATACACCTCAGCATCATGGGTCACAATTCACAGTTATGTCATGGGTATGCATGCAGTTATGGCTATGCAATGTGTACATATTATGCATTGTACAGCAATATAGATGCCTCAAGATGCCATGCACTGGCACAGTGTCTGTACTTCACACTGTATAGCAATGTAGACGGCTCACACTACCCTTCCATGCTCATGCACATTTGCTAAACATGCAGTCTATCTGTAGGGCATACAGACAACACCACACTGTGATGCTCATTATGATGCTGTACATGTGTCAGGACAGCATTGTGTCAGACATGTATGCATGTTAATGCACACGTCAGCAGAGTACATGTCAAGGTCACATCAGCCATGTGTACTGTGATCCTGTTCTGGTCCACATGGTGTATCACGGGGATGCATGCATACTACAATGATTGTGTGAACTGCATGGCTACTGATATGACACCTGCTTGCTGTAGTGTGCACCCCAGGGAGGTATGCTTACTAACACTATTAATGTCCGAGCTGCATGCCCTCTGCTATACCACAAGCATGCTGCATGCCATTTGTCAAATCACATGCATGGTGTGTCTGTGTGTGTGTCTGTGTGTGTGTGTGTGTGTGTGTGTGTGTGTGTGTGTGTGTGTGTGTGTGTGTGTGTGTGTGTGTGTGTGTGTGTGTCTGTGTGTGTGCGTGTCTGTGTCTATTGTAATTTAGGGTCTTTCTTTGCATTCACAGGTGATGTAGGTGCATTACCCTCCTGCGGTCCATCTGATGTTAGTGTCCCCACAGATACTAGCAGTGATGAACATATGCATGAGGTACAGGCAGGGTTGTCAGGGGCTGAATCTGTGCCAATGATTGCCATCCCAGCTATGTCCCCCTCTTCCCCACACACAGTTCTGCTGTCAACACATACCGCATCACCAGTGGCCATAGAGGAAGGACAGTCAGCGTCTGTTAGCGTGGAACAGGAATGTGTGGTGGCTACAGAAGGTGTGTCTACACACCATGGTGTCAGTGTAATGACTGCAGATGTGCCACACAGGCATGTGGCCGGTGCTGCTCGTAGGAGGACCTCTGGCAGACATGCACCTACAGGACAGAGCACAGCAGCTGGTATCACCAGACGCATGTTCCAGACTGTAATGGCGGCACAGGCACATGCTGAACAGCACACCAGAGAAGGGCAGAGGCTGCAGAGGGCTGCTATCCGTACCCTAAATAACAACATCCAGGCATTGGCAAATGCTCAACAGCAGATTGCTGATGTTCTTGACAGGCGATTGGGTGACATGGTTGGAATCCTTGACCATGGCATGGCAATCCGTGAGCATGAGCTGTCTGTGCTGGAACATCTGGTAGGAGTGAGGCGTAGGCCACATGGACGTAAGCCAGCCACACCACCTAGTGCAGGTCAATGTGAGCATGCCACCTCACATGCCCGCTCCCATAGTGCTGGTAGCAGTAGCAGTGCAGCTGGTGCTGCGCTGTCCACACCAGGACACAGCAGGCCACGTGGACATGGCCCTGGATGTTCCCAGTGGGGACACGGTTCCAGTGGACATGTGTCATCGGACAGTAGCCAATCCGTACCTCTGCCTCGTAGTGCTCGTGCAACCCCTGGCAGGCACATGTCACGTGGCCGTGGCCGGACACAGTGAGCTGTACAACCTGGTCTGTACAATCTGGAACTGTCAATCATACCCTGTGTAGGCCTCACAAAAGGCAGAACTGTGTGCACACACACACGCACACAGCAAAGACATCTGTAGGGCACAACAACAACCACATGCATACTGAACAGACATGTCCAATCATATCACTGGCCTTTACCCGCACACATGATGTCATCCATTGGTGCAGCCTATGCCCCTGGCAAACATTATCACCCTGTGCATATGATGAAGCCTGTGCCGCATCCCTGTCATCCACATCATCGGTGCAGGGACATGCTCAAATGGTCTGATGCATAGGGTGAACAGAATAATGAGAAGTGTAATTTACATTAGTTGTGTAAGAATAGTGAGAGAAGTGTATATTACAATAGTTGTGTGAGAATAGTGAGAGACATGTATATTACATTAGTTGTGTACTGTTGACATGCACCAGACATACCATGTAGTACAGGTTCAGCATGCATTGTGATATGTTCACAGTATGTGTCATGGTAACAACAGAAAGAGTATGTTGGTAATGATGCCCTGGTTCCCTCCTTATGGTCTACTTGCATGTGCCTACAGGTAGCACTGTTTGCAGTCTCCCATGTGTAACTGTGGAGTACTCACAGGCACATATGGCAATATCAGCATGCTAAACATAGCCTCAGCCTGACTGCCTGAAAGTCTAACATACCACAGATGTCCACACATATACTGATCCAGAAGCATGTGGGCAGTTTAATAGGCTACAGTGGCTAGATACATGACATCCATACCAGGTCACATCACAGGTATGTTGACATGGTGCAGGGGTTGTACACAGCGGTCCTGCCAATGATAACTTAGAAGCCACTTGATAGCATGAGGCCTCACTGTGTAGCAGTAATACCCTGTCACATTACAGGAACATGCTCACACTAATAGGGTCAACAACACTATAATGCACACCCCATACTGTTGAGGTGAGGACCCTTGCCTATGTGGTCATCACCCTCGCAGTACTGTGCACCCACACAATGTGACACAGAGAAGGTACATGTACAGGTAGCCATTGCGGCTGAGACCGATGGCATCAACAGGGTAGTGGACTGCATCACCATAAGGGGTTAGGGATCCTGTGTGTTCTGTATGGTAGCATACACCCTCACTCCATGCACCAGACAGCCATACATACCTACATACACACACACACACACACTGTGGAGACCACAAATGTCGTACACATTTGGATAGCTGATGTGTGTGATACACACACCACACCTGCCTACGTCATGCTTTCCACACTGCAGTATGTACAGATCTCTACAACAGTGTACAGGGGTGTGTGACAATTGGGTTGTATTCCACACCATGTGTGGCATATATGGTCACACAAGCAAACACACATGGCAGTACTGTGAATGATACACCTGATATATGATGATACGTCTGACAGACATGCAGCAGTATTGGCCGCATTATGTGTATCAACGCTACCTTCGGCAATTGTGCTGCTATATGCACATGGGAGGATGTAAGTGTTACAGGTGTCAAGTGACATACTGTCGGTAACACCTGACCGCTGTGTAGATGTCTCCACCGTCAAGTTATGGTAACGTAGCGTACTGTTTGCACATGTCATGGTTGGATGGCGTGAGACACACCTGTGAGCCGTCCCTGGCAAACATCCATCTACACAGGTGCATCACCACTTTATGTACACACATCCATCCATACGTGCTGTACATCCTACCATACTGTCAGTATGTCACCATATACAGGTGTCAATTATGGGGCTGCATTGCAGCTGCATGTTATAGTTAGGCACAGATGAGTTACTTACATCAGCTACTGTACATGCATGGTAGCTGCATGCACACTACAGATTGTACATGTGTGTTGGTCCTACATGCCTGTCATATAGCCATGTTTGTATGTATTGTAATTGGTGGACATGTGTGTTGACATAAATAACACATGGACTGTTGTATGATATGATGGGTGTCATGGGTAACTAGTACAGAGGCAATGTGTCCTCGGTCAACATTGCTACCTCATGTACTGTTAGCATTCAACAGCCATGGACCCACCTTCCATTTGTGTGCATATGATTGCTGTAGCCACTTGTCTGCACAGTGGACAGCAAAAGCTATGCTATGTACATATGTGGTGTGTGTTTGGTCCATGCACATATCTACTGCAATTACATGTATGACATAGCCAAACATGTGTGTTCATTGGTGTACAGTGACAGTCATCTGTCACAGCTGTGTAAGACCCAGGGCCCCTGGTATGTGTAGAGTCGACCTGATTATGTACAGTGGTATCATTGCAATGCATAACACATGATGGAACCCTGTCGGTACATGTGTAGTCTGCACAGTTGCTGTAGACCTATGTACAGTCCACTGGTCATGAGTCACATGGTGTTGTGTTAATGTATGGCTGTGTATTGCTGGTCCAATGACATGGTGATGTGTGACGGCTACATTGTAGATTGTGGTGTGTACCTCTGTGATCTACACCTGAGACAACAGTGATAGCTCCTGAGTGTGTACTGGTCAATACATGTGAGTGGCCTTCATGTACGTGGGGACAGTAATACCATACTGTGCCCTTCTGTGATTAGAATCCATGTGCATGCAAGACGGCCCTTTGCAACTGCTAAGTGTGTGAGCATGCCCAGTACGCCATTGTGTAGATGGACACACAGTACATTCCAAACAGATGTATGATGCTAAGCGTGTGGCCATGGCCATTGACATCCTGTATAGTGCTGGTGGTCATCCAGGCAACAGGTGTCCATTTCCAATGTCACGATGGATGCCTACATTGTACTGTGGTTGCTGTCTTGAAGGGTGTACTGTCTGTGACGCATCCTGTATCTATGTAGTGTTGTTGTAGTGCTCCGTAGATATTTGGTTGCCCCGATTACACCACTGCCGTGTGTTTGTCTATGTCCACCTTGGGAAAGTAATATGCTTTCAGATTGCTCACTCTCTATACATTCCCTATCGGCGTCCTAGCTTTTGTGGATGATGTCACCCACCTAGAAGTATGCTTCTGGGAGTGCTGTGCTCAGTAATCTCAGTAGCACGTTCTGCAAATGCGTAATGCTGTAGTGTGATAAGGTAGTTAGGTGGATGTTCGACTCCCAGCCCTGTCAAGTGTGTGTGTGTGTGTGTGTGTGTGTGTGTGTGTGTGTGTGTGTGTGTGTGTCCCGTCTGCCTAAGGACACAGTCATGCTTTTAGATGCCGCACACCACAGCAGTTTGTACTGATGCCTTTGCCTTTGCGGATGATGACACACACCTAGATGACTGCCTCTGGGACTGCTGTGCTTAGTAATCTCGGTAGCGCATTCTGTAAATGTATCATGCTGTAGCGTGTTAGGGTAGTTAGGTGTATGTTCGACTCCCAGACCTGCCAAGTGTGTGTGTGTGTGTGTGTGTGTGTGTGTGTTTGCGCGCATGCTCCCATCTGCTGGGGATGCAGTCTTGCTTTTAGACGCCGCACACCACAGCAGTTTGCTACCGATGTCTTCGCCTTTGCGGATGATGACACGCACCTAGATGACTGCCTCTGGGACTGCTGTGCTTAGTAATCTCGGTAGCACATTCTGTAAATGCATCATGCTGTAGTGTGTTAGGGTAGTTAGGTGTATGTTCGACTCCCAGACCTGCCAAGTGTGTGTGTGTGTGTTTGCGCGCATGCTCCCATCTGCCTGGGGACGCAGTCTTGCTTTTAGACGCCACACACCACAGCAGTTTGCTACCGATGTCTTTGCCTTTGCAGATGATGACACACACCTAGATGACTGCCTCTGGGACTGCTGTGCTTAGTAATCTCGGTAGCGCATTCTGTAAATGCGTCATGCTGTAGTGTGTTAGGGTAGTTAGGTGTATGTTCGACTCCCAGACCTGCCAAGTGTGTGTGTGTGTGTGTGTGTGTGTGTTTGCGCGCATGCTCCCATCTGCCTGGGGACGCAGTCTTGCTTTTAGACGCCACACACCACAGCAGTTTGCTACCGATGTCTTTGCCTTTGCGGATGATGACACGCACCTAGATGACTGCATCTGGGACTGCTGTGCTTAGTAATCTCAGTTGCGCATTCTGCAAATGCGTCATGCTGTAGTGTGTTAGGGTAGGTAGGTGTATGTTCGACTCCCAGCCCTGCCAAGTGTGTGTGTGTGTGTGTGTGTGTGTGTGTGTGTGTGTGTGTGTGTGTGTTTCCAGCTGCATGACAACAGTACATTGCTTTTACAGTATTCACTCTCCATAACATCCATGCAGCGTCTTTGCCTTTGATGCTAATGTCTGCAGGCTAGACGTGTGCCTGTGTGAATCATGTGATCCACTGATCACGGTAGCGCATTTTGTAACTGCGTGATGCTGTCGTGTGGTACAGTGCTTACGTTTATGTTCTGCTCCCAACCCTGCCACGTGTGTGTGTGTGTGTGTGTGTGTGTGTGTGTGTGTGTGTGTGTGTATGTATCTATCTACATATATATATATATATATATATCTATATATATCTATATACATATATATATATATATATATATATATATATATATATATATATATATATATATATATATATATATATATATATATATATATATATATATATATATATATATATATATATAATGTATATTGTATATAGATATGTATGTTGGGATTATCACTCTTGACTCTGCTGCATTGTCTGTACGTGAGCACCATGGATGTATGTACATCTGCTATGGCTCTGTGATAGTGCACATACTGTGTGCTGTAGTGATCGTGGGTTATACATGTGTAGAGACCAGTTATTGTGTTGCTGGGTATTACACGGGCATTGGAAACAATGTTAGTGCAGCACCTTTGACTGGTCGTATGCAGATCTCGGCAACAGTCAGCAGTGGTTATTACATTGGAGTGTGAGTATGCCTCATATCCATCTGTAGTAACTGTCAATTCTATGCACCTCAGGTTAACATTACAGAAGCACATTTATCCACAGGTTGTGGTACAGATCCCAGGACTGTATGCGTAGACATTGACAGGTGCAGGACTGAGTTGTATTGGATGCATGGAGGGGTGTCCATGGCCAGTAATGGGGATCACTGCAGCCTGGCAGGTACAGTCTGTGACTGCCCCACAACCTTCTGTATATGGCTGACACATGCTGTACCTGTGTATATGCAGACACAGACACTTATCACAAACAGCTACGGCTATCACATACACACACCCATTGCACCACCATTGGGCCATGCAATAACCGTTGTCCCTCACACACACACACACCTACGTGTGCATTGGATGGCTCTATGACAGCTCTGGACATGTTAACACCACACCCTGTGCATATGATGTCACCTGTGCCACCACCTGTGATGCGTAACATTGATGCAGGATCTGACTAACCTGGTGCTGCTGCACACGGTGGCTTTATTCCACTGTATTGATGTTAGCATGCTGTTAACACACAGTGTGTTACTTCCAGGTGTACTTCAGCAGGCATGATGCATTGCAGATATGACCATCACTGTAGCATAGTTTACAGCACTGTTACTTCTGATGATGTAGTCTCCATCCATGTGCCATTTCACTGATGTGTGTAGTATTGGAAGCATGTGTGTCTGTGTGTGCGGTATGTGTGTGATGTGTGTAGTACACATGTATACATGCTTACAAACGCATACATGACATTACATGGGCTTCAACATTCGTACACTAGCTTACTCATTCTTCCACACGTGCACACAGGCTAACACGCGCACACACATACTTACTCGGGCTTACTGGCTCGCATGGGCACAGACACACTGTGGGCAGGTTTGCAGGTCACATCGGTGGTATCCATGGTGTACGCCGTCAGTCTCCTGACATTCCCTAGGATAGCTCATGACACGTCTCTTCCACTGAGTACTGACAGTGCACATGTGACACTGCTCCAGTGAGGTTACAGTGTTTTGTACATACACACTCATGTTGTCACCTATCTTCTACTCTAATAGTCCCCTTAACCTACACTACATGGTAGAGGCTTGGCCCATATGGCATGACATGTTGTGATTCACTATCCTCAGCCTCACCTGCCTCACACTGCCTACAAATGCTTCATTACATCTCTGACAGAGCGCTTCCACACATAAGTACCAGTATGCAGTAGCCATGTTGTCTCCAGCTTGCCATTCATCTGCATGGCATACTTACATCTAACTAAACCTACATTTAGTATGTATATTATCCATATGTCTTGTTTTGAGGCACAGCCCATTCTCGGAGCACTGAGCTACGCTTCCACACCAGGGATCGGGGGAGGACAACTACTGGTTCATTGATATCCAATGGACAAAGCTGCTACTGGCCTTGGACCTGGACATTGGCATGCTTCTTCGACTGTATTCATACTGTATTTGCAGCTGTCATTGCTCCGTTTAGCAACATGCAAAACGTTAGTTGCATAACATCCGGGTACATTTCTGCACATAACACTGCTCTTGCATGGACAGCTTACTGTTTCATGTATCGCGTAATTACGTAGGGTTACCACCTGTCACACTTTGCGAGGGACAGTCCCTCTTTGGGCAGTTGTGTCCTGCAAAAATGTGAGTACATGGCAAATGTCCTGAGATTTTAGGACAAAATTATTTTCTATATTTTATGTCATAGTTGCATAAAATAGTTATTCTTTATCTGAAACACCTAAATGTTATAAGAAACAGAATAAGGAACTAAAATGCTACAAGAATAGACTTTTATTCAGGCAAAAAACTGAAGTTCTGTCCTTTGTACTGGCCGTGGGTATGTTTTGCCCTGCAAAATCTGATGTTTGTAGCACAAATGTCCCACTTTGGGCATTTGGAAAGGTGGCAACCCTATCATTACATCATTTGCATAGCTTACACATACAAATGGGGTATGTTGCAAATCCCAACATTGTCCATGCAATGTTCGTGTTACGGGCGGTCTTGCACGCCCCTGCAGATGTTTGCTGAATAGGCTGGCAGTCATCTTTCCTTGCTGTACTCTCACTCAATCCATACACGCCGGAGGCTTCGTGTATCATGGCCTAGGCTTTGCTGTGTGCTATGTCTATTTGTGGTGTATGCATGGCTGTGGGTATGTCCCACTGTCATAACTGGTAAAGGTGACACCCTATACGTACTTCCTGTAGACTGCTGTGTCATTTGACATGTCAGCACATACCTGCGGATGAACTTCCTACTGCAGCACTTTTCATACCTTCTGAGTTATCTTGCGGTCGATAATGCTGTTTCCTCAGACATGTATCTGTTTCAGATCATACCTCTCAACCTCCTAGAGCAAAACATCTGTACAAAGCCTAACATGATGGGGGGACAGATAGGGGCAGATTCTACATATTGCTCTTACAAACGTAGATAGTTGACAGTATTATAGGTTTTGCATTAGTATGACCTTTCTGAGGGATTTGGGGTCTTAAACACATATATTTATCATTATGTAATGACGTCAGTTCTCAGGTATTTGGCTGACAGGTACAGATTGTGGGAGGAACACACCACACATATGAGGTATACATCTGCACATTCGTACAGTTGCGAGGTATGTTTCTGATACTGGACATCTATTTCCTTACGTCAATACACAGAATGCATGGCGCCATCACAGGCCAGTTACCATTACATTCCTATTGCGGGACACACCCACCCACTGGGTTATATTCCTCACACAGGCCAACAGGTGCTTATTCACACTAATTATTAAATCATGTACCTTATGTGTACGCTGGTATTTGCACTTTCCGTCAGTGGCAGAGCTCACGTACAAGTATGGGGGACTGGACAGTGTATCGGTGTCACTGCATGACACCCTGAGGGACACATGTCTTTTGAGTCTATTAACCTTGCACATTGACTTTCACAGGCCATACATTGTAATTCACATTTGTGTACAAACATGCTTATGACTTGTACATGTTTTGTCATTTTTCCTGATGTCTTTCTTCTCACCTGTCCACTTAGTATCACTAGTTCTTTACATTTCATTAGGACGGGTTACCTTCATACCTCTCACCTGTACACATTATGGGTATACGCCCTGGGGTTTGACCTATGATTCTGTTACATTTGTCATGATAATGTGCCTTTCTGGTAGATTGCTGGCAAGCCATGACGGACTGTGCGGCTAGGTAATCATGACTGACATTTCTATTTCATGATTACTAACTCTCATAACATTCGTATTCCTGACTACGCAATTATTCTATCAAAGGTCTGACTTTGTCTGAGGTATATTTAATATAGTCCCTATTTGTCTGTCATGTAATATGCCTTAGTCCAGCTGTCTTATTCTGACATTCTGGCAGGTATGGTTACCATCTTGGTCGTATGCGTGTCCTTCCATGATAATTGCCTACATGACACTGATATAGGTCCCTACGTCTTCCCCCAATGGTTTACACAATATCCAGTAGATGGGTTGCACCATTTTGGAGAATGTAGGCGTGTGCTATACCCACATAGGTATATTGATCACTCCCATGGGGCGTACCTAATAGACCTGTGCCAACCAACACCTTGGCCCAATTCTGCATAGCCATGATTCCCATACCTGACACACCTCCACAGTACCCATTAAACATGTTTAATGTGAGCGATAATAAAGTGTGGAAACACTTCTGAGCACTCCCCACTCTGCGGATATCAGCTCGTACATCATAAATTCAATCGACCCATGTGTTATTACCCTTGCACCTGCTACTGTTGCATGCACACCTATATCGTAGTTGCAGGTGTGACTTCTTTTGCATCAATGACGGTTGGCACTTCATACAGGATCAATTTTTGGGGTCCTGCAAAGGACACCTATATTCATGTTTAACGTGTAGAACTTGCAGGCCCTGTCACACTGGTACTTTCCGTGCAATGGTTCGTAAACCATCGGTGTATTCTCCTTTCATGCAAGTCTGTCTGTCTATCCATATTAGCTATACCGTGACCTATTTATATACATGTGTTATATGTACAGGGACATATGTTTGTTGTGTATATATCTATTCATGTATCGTGTGTGTATAGATTTTATATATGCACATATATACATATGCCTGTACATTCCTCATCTCATAATTTGCTTTGGAGTATGTCTGTGGATATATGTGTATATATATCTCCATATCGTACCTTTCAACTGTACAAATTTCCACTGCATGTACAGCTGTTTGCCTCTTATCTTTGCTCCGTTTTTCATAACCTTGTGTCTATCTGGCAAGTTAGTGGCATATCATTAAAGACTGATGTTGGTAAATAATGACAAACATTTCAGGTTACGACTTCACACCCTTCAGAGAATCCATGCTAGTGACACACCTGTTATTCTATCCACTTTCTATGTTTGTTAGGGCAATATCTGGGGATTGTCCCTATTTGTACCAGTTGTTGTCATGGCTTTGTCCGGTTTCGTACTTTACGGGTTTAACAGGTATGAGCCATGTACATAGAACGTGGGGAAAACACCATTCATTTTCTATTCTGTGAGTGGATTACACACGTGCAGGTGCACTTGCATATCCTTATTGTGGGTTACATGTGTTTCATAGTTAATTGTGCTTCCGTGAACATTCATAATTCTGACCATAACAGTTACATATCTGTATTCCAGTTTATGGACTACTGCGAAACACACATTCACCTTTACATATTTAAATGTGTGTACTGCACGAACGCTTTCATTACACTTTCAGGTTATATGTGCAGTGGTCATAGGTTAACCGGGACTTCATTCACGTTGGCCGGATACCGGGACCACTATTCTATTGGTGTTCTCCCTCATTGATATGCATACCCATAGTACTTAGCTACAGCAACATATGCCTCACCACTTCACCTACGACACAGGTATCCATTTTCCTGCTGGGAAAAAGGCGGTACTACATATTACACATTCCCTATTGCCTACTGCTGTGGACTCCGGCTGCATTGTTAATCACTCTGAGGATATGCAGAACACCAAGGCATATAGTCCAGCTACATACAGGTCTTTGATTGTCAGGGTGTTCATGTAATGATCTGGGTTTAGGCTTGTCCACCTGGTGAACGGAACTTCCCTGGCTGAGTTCAAATGTCAGATGAAGCATATGGACAGGGATTATCTCCCTATTTTGAAGTTTTACCTGTGTTTATAGACACAGGTGTTTGGGCACCTGTCAGCAGCTTATTCTGTTGGCATTACATATTATGGGTGTGGTTGTTATAGTCCATACTCCACAATGAGGGGTGTTCCCATTCACATTTGACTATTACCTGTATACAGTCATATGGGGATTAATATTTTTGGACATGAAGTGACTACAGGTATGCAGTTGTACATTACACAAGTGTAAGGGCTGTAAATTTGTACAGAACATACCTCTCAACCTCTTAGAACACCGAACCTGCGCAAAACCTACACGATGGTGAAACAATTAGGGACACATTTTTACAATTGCTCTTACAAGCTTAGAACATTGATAGAATGCTAGGTTTTGCATTAGCATGACTGTTGTGCAGGTTGTGGAGTCTTATACTCAGGATATTTCTCGTTATTTAGTGACATCAATCCCCAGCTATTTACCACACTGGTGCCGATTGTCGGAGGCACACACCAACACTATGGGACGAACCTATGGTCATTCTTAGGGTTGCCACCTTTTCGACTGCCCAAAGTGGGACATGTTCTGTAGAGATGTCAGATATTCCAGGACAAATCATACCTACAGCCATGCATAACACTGAACTTTAACCTTTTTTGTACATATAATAGCTTATTCTAGTAACATTTGAATTGCTTATGCTACTTCACATAACATATTGAGGATTCATATATAATAACCGTTTTATGCGACTATTAAAGTAAATTAGGGAATAAACTCTCGGGACATTTGCTATGTGTTGATTTATTTCACAGGACACAACTGCCTACAGAGGGAGTGTTACTCGCAAAGTGGGACAGGTGGTGACACTAGTCATTCTGCGAATATCCGGACAGTTGAGTGGTATGACACAGACCTCTGTAATATGCTGTTGTGTTTTGGCACAGCAGTAGCTCAGCATTAAAGACTGCAGTCAGAACGTGCTGACAGACAGTTGGGTTTCAGACTTCATACTCCAGACATTAATGCCAATGTGCAAACTGTTATTCTATCAAATTCTATGTTTCTAAGAGATATGTTTTCAGATTGTCCCTGATTTTGGACCTTTGTCTCACTTATAGTCACGGCTCTGTCCAGATATCTTGCTCACACAGGTTGACAGGTATGGTCAGTCATGATTGCACACAGTCAGTGTCCTTCACACTTGATCAGGGTTGACCTGTTTATGTAGTGTCTTCCTCGCCCTCATGCCGTTTTCCACTTTGCAAATGCGTGCATTATATTCTCCCTCCTATTCGTGTCTGGACATGTGCATCACAGGAAGGTATTTTATCCTGGGTGGTAGGTTATGCATGCCCACTTAGGGCTGGACAGTGTCATGGACCTCCACTGCACGTTCTGACTTGTGTCCAGATATCTACTGGATTGGACATCATGTTGTCATACCCATTCTACTATTTACACAAGTTGGTCATCCCATGAGGGATATCCCAAAAATTGGTCAAAACAAAAACATGTTAGATAACAAAGATTTTTGTGGATGCACGAAAATGTGCAGGGGGTTTTACCTGCAGGGGATACATGGTTTGCAATCCTGACACTGCCTAGGGTGACAATACCTACTACATATGCATAGGGGTCACTGTGTGTAGCTGTTTCTGCAACAAACCAGTGGACCAAGTACGGCTGGATTTGGTGGATGTTCTGGTATGGTGGCAGGTTGTGTGTTGTGGAGTGTATGCTGGGTAGGCTATTATGCATCCAGGTGTGTTGCATTTGTTATGGCCAGTTCCATCAGGACCCATCTGTGGGTATGTGACAGTGCCGTATCTATACATTTGTCTCGCATATTTCCATATTCATATGTTTGTGAGATTGAGTTCTACACTATGGCCTGTCTGCTTGTCTTGCAACTGTTTCTACATGAGGTTGTGTTTATTTCCACTTCACCCACTGCCCCCACATACACCTCCGGTTCATCTTTTCTGCATACGACACATGTATCGCCTTTGAGGAATTTACCATTAAACACACACCCCTCACACGCGAATTACTCACACCCCATAGAGCACTACTTTGGTTGTTGGCCCATGACATGGCTAGAGTTACACACTGACTACCCTACATGTGTCGGGTACCTTTATGGTTGTGTGGACTACCCTGCCATGTTTGCTTTCCATATACTATACCTCACGCACATAGGTACACGCCCTTACTTCACTTTCATTACTTCGTTGGTGTATCCGGGTACTACCCGTTCGACTGTGTCACATACACGTTCGGATTATACAGCTGACTTCCGGATTTTGCCAGCCTGTTCTACTCATTGGTAGGATGGCACCTTTTACTATGTCCAAGCTATTCCTTACACATGTCCGACCGTTGTGGACATTGCCTCTCCACAGTCAATGGTTGTTTCCACTTTTTCAATTGGCCACAGTGTGACATAGGGTTACCAACTGTCCCACTTTGAGAGGGGCAGTCCCTCTTTGGGCAGTTGTGTCCTGACATGTAATTGTCAACATGGCAAATGTCCTGAGATTTTAGGACACACATATTTCTTATATTTTATGTGATAGTTGCATTAAACAGTTAATTCTGTATCTGAAATACCTGACTGTTATGAAAAAAAGAATAAGCAATTAAAATACTACAGGAATACACTTTTCTGTAGGCAAAACAGTTATGTTCAGTCCTTTGTACTGGCCGTGGGTATGTGTCGGCCTGTACAGTCTGATGCCTGTACCAAACATGTCCCACTTTGGCCATTCGTAAGGGTGGTAACCCTACTGTGACAGTTGCGGTGAACACAGCATATTTTACAGGCCGACACATACCCAAGGTCAGTTCGGCAGATAGAACTTACAATTCTTGCCTATATCTAAGCTTATTCTTGTAGCATTTCAGTATCTTATTGTATTATACATCCAGTGAAATATGTTTACTGCAACTATTGCATGACGTCTACGGAGGAATTATGTCCTATATTCTCTGGACATTTGCCAGTTTTACATGTTTGTGTCAGGACACATCTGCCCACAGAAGGACTGTCACTCGCAAAGTGGGACAGGTGGTAATCTTGGTCGATGGTACGGATCATACTGTTCCTTTCAGCCTACATGTGTCCTTGTTGTTATGGCTCGTTTATATGCTCCTTCTGTTTCGTTTACATGCGTATGCTATTTCCTATCACTTTTGGTATGTGTAATATGGACATACCTTTTGTATGTGACTATTACATGGCTTGTGGGATATGATTCAGACATACGGTCACTACCTATATCTACATTTCTCCTCGTGTATTTTGTTATGGACACATCTGCACAACTATGTTCCCTCCCTCAAATTACGGGTCGGATGGTGACCCTCTCCGTTGGACTGGACATACCTACTGGCGGCGCGCTAGCATCTGATACGTTTCACTTCCACATGGTATAGCTATCAACACTACGTTGGACTACAGGCACACGGTTTTCCTGTCATTTGTTCATGAGTAGGGACCCGTTATTCCCTACCATGCATTTGTGTTTGACTCTTCATTTTCTGTTCGCAGGGACTCTGCTTTGCATGCGTTTCAGTCTCCGCGGACACTGATAGGTACGATTACTATTGCTGGCGGAATATAATATTCAGCAGTTTAGGTTGCTCCTCGACAGCCGACATTGACACGCCTCCCTACGCAACTTAGATACGCCCCTTGCACTTGCGCATGTTTCCTATGCACGTGGCTGTGGCAGCTGCGCGCCTTCATTAATATGCATATGGCACGTCTACTCCACATCTACGCCGCACGGCCGGCGCAAAACTTACGCCGGACTTGCGCCGAGCTTCATGAATCCGGGGGAATATCTATCATCAGTTCAACATCGCATAAGTTGCTCAATTCTTGCCTTAAGCCTCACTCCTCCTCTTGAACATTATTCTACATATATATTTTCCAACAATTTCTACTTATTTCTATGTAATGTGCTCCTTCTAATTTCTAAAGATCTCTCTTCTAGTTATTTTATCTCTTTTACAATATTTAATTCTTCAAATACAGTTGGTTTAGACTTTATTTCAATTTTCTAGAAATTGCTTTCTTTGGCAGCCAACAGAATGAAACTTAGCAAGGGCTTACTATGCCTAGGCAATTCAGATCCTTTGTCCCAGCTCAAAAAAAAAAAAAAAAACATTTCCTTAGTTACAGCCATTTGCTTAACCAATAACTCTGACAGAGTACTCTGTAGGGAATGTTTAAAATCTACAACATCATTACACTTCTAAAGCATATATTCCTAGTAACCTCTTTCTTCCCCACCACACCTCATTTGCAATCTACCAGAGGAAAAAAAATCTTTGAAGCCTGCTTTGGGTGTAAAAATACTTATACAAACACTTCCATGCAAAAATCCTAAGCTTTCTGCAATTTGTTACATACGTGGGAGCCATGCACATGTCCTCTAGTTGTTCCATTGTAAATTACTTTTAAATTACTTTTCCCGTCTCTCTGCCCAAATGTTTTTAACCTCCTCTGAGTGATTCTTATAGTTATTGTGCAATATTTATATGGCCTCCTTATTATCCCTTTTTAACGGCAGCTTCTATTCTAGATTCAGCTAAAAACTCTACCAGAACAGGTCTGTCATTTAGGATTCTCCTATCCCTTTCTCTTTGCCTATACTCTGAGACTACGCCCTGGTAGGGAAGCCACTCTCTACCCTCCAATCCAAATATCTTCTTGGCCTCATCCCATTCTCTTACCTTTACCTCTCTAGTTTTCTGTTCCCAATGCCTTAGTTACTTTACCAGTTTTCTCCAGTTAATTACACCACCTCTTGCTGATTATGTAAGTTGCAAAGAAAGCAAGTACAAGGATATGGAAATCCAAAAGGCCTCCCACTTATAAACAACTCATTGAAATAGTAGAAGAAACAGAAGAGTTGAGAACATAAAATATTAAAAGAGCTGGGGAAGAGAAGTATGTTAAAACAAGCGTCAAATCTGAGAAATTCATATAGTTATATGAGACAATCTAAAGAACGGTAATAACTGAATCTGGAGATAGAAGCTATAGGAAAAAGAATATGTCAGCAAAGAATGCGACCAAGCACATTTATTTACATGGGATTGTATCACAAAGTCAAATACAAGAATTAATAACAGTGAAATTTTATTAAAACTGAAGTGGGATGTGATTATGACTGTTGCAATGGCAGTAGTATTGGGCTGAATCTAGCTAATTAACATTTAGTTAATGTTCCATATATAAGTAATTAGGTACTATAAGACCAGCCACTGGGGAACTGAAATAAAATCCATCATGTATGTGGTTTGCACTGACTGTAGTAGTTTATGTTGATGAATCATAAAGAGTATAGAGGGGGGAAATTAAACAACTCCTGATGGCTGTCTGAAGGATGGCCTTACCTAGCTGAGCCTCTTCCCAATGATGGGGACTGACCAAGTGGGTACAGCTGATTGACAATGGGGGAGAGAAAAAGAGAAGACAAAATAAGTTTTCATGCTGCACACAAAACATTCACCCCTCAAAAAATAAACAGTGCCCATTTATAAATAAAACACTAATTTTGAAATCTTCTCTAAGCACCAACACATCGTTTTTTTTTAATCTTCCCTCATAAGTTTATTCATCAAATGTTTTTTATCTCTTTTTAGAATTGGGAAAAATTAATAAGGAGAATAATGTTTGCTGGACATATAAAATAAGAATGTTAAAGAAGAGTAACAACAGTCATCTTATGACTGTATATTAATAAAATGATTTTTGAATAATTGTCAACCTTTTGGACAAGCTTTGTGATCTAGGTATTTTTTTTTTACCCAAACATTTAGCCTTATTCAAATGACTTGTTCCAAAATGTATTAATTATGACTGATATACACTTTTGTGGTGTTTGTTAGCAGTATTGAAAAAGACAATAACACATATTTGGAAGAACTCTACCTCCCTTCCATTTTTGTGAATTTGCATATTTATTATATATGGCTTTTGAAGAAAATAATTCTTGAATGCTAAGATCCTGTGTTGTTATAGATGATTATGAATTCTAACAATAATTAGCTTTGTTACAAGATAAACACAACAATGATACTCTAGCAATTGCATACAGATATTAAATAATTAACTAATATAACAAGGAAAATTAAGGAAATAAAAGAATATTACAGAGTGCTTTTTCCCAATGTCTTTACATTATTATGAACGTGAAAGGTGTGTTTCATTATGTATTTATTGCAATTTACTCTGATATTGTTTGTCTTCAGTGAAGATTATTTATTATACAAATCTGTAAAATTATCATATTGAAAGGTTTTGTTTATTAGCCTGTATAAGTTAATTGTGATGTTTTCCTTTCATTTGACATTAAAATGTAATGAAAATATTTGGAAATACTGCCTACCCAAATACACTTCCTATAAAAGAAAATAATTTCTTTTAATAATAGCAAAGTAAAATAAAAGAATAAGAACAAAATAAAAGATTGACCACATTTTCCATTCACTTCAAGGGAAATTGTAAAATTCACACATTTCATATTAAAAATCTGCTCGACAAATGCCCCCACTTATAACAATGTCCTTTGAAATCAAAGTTGTAAAACTGGAATCCGTTTATAGTTGAGCAAAAATAATTAAAGGAAAATAGAAAAGAAATCATAGAGCATATCTAGCCAATAAATGAGGTCTGATTGGTGTGATACATGATTTGTCTTGCACTGTAGGATTAAGGAACAGTTTGCATCGTGTTGCATGCTAAAGCAATGAGTCATCAAATGAGCTCCTTAATCATACAGACAGAGATAATATGTACTTGTACTAAATAATACCATCTGCTTACTCAACTATTTCCTGTTCTCCATGGCTTCAGGGTTTCAGGTACATGTACTAGAACATGAAATTGTCATCATCTTCTTTTGGCTGTTCTTGTTAGGGGTCACCACAGTGGATCATCTGTTTCCATTTCTTCCTGTCCTTTGCATCTTGCTCTGTCACACCAACCACCTGCATGTCCTCTCTCACCACATCCATAAACCTTATCTTAGGCCTTCCTCTTTTCCTGTTACCTGGTAGCTTCATCCTTATCATCTTTTTCCCAATATACTCAGCATCCCTCCTCAGCACATGATAAGTAAAATAATCAACACAGCCACCACAACTAGGGTATAGTGAGTAAAACATATGCAGAAACCACCTTCAAAAACACAAAAAAATCACTTTAATAGGATATGTCTTCGAATCAGCAGACCATTCATCAGATCCATTCACAAAAAAACTTCTAAAAAGCAGCTTAAATAATAAAATCTAGCCAATGTGCTACATGAAGACAGCATCCTTTTACAGCATCAGAACATCAAATATCAAAAACACCTTCTTAACATTTTCCCTTTCAGTGCAGGTTCCACCACTAAGAGATGACTGTTCAGTCCTAGAGGCTTATACACCTGTAGCCCTCCAATCCAGGTAATTTCAAATTTCTCCACAGTATTACCAGTATCCCCTCCTCTTTTACTTATTCAAACACTCTGCATAATCCTAAAGTAAAAACAATGTTCCATATTGTCTGTAATATGCTTATAGAGGGGATTCTTTACATCCTGTAAGCTGATGTTGCCCACATGCTTAGATACTCTTTCCTTTAATTGCCTAGTCATTTTACCCACATAAAAGGAACCACAAGAGTCACATGTGGCCAAATAAACTATGTTTCTGGTAGTACCGTCCACATACTTATCAAAAACATATCTCTTATTTTGATAAGAATGCACAAAAACAGTATCTTTACAAATAAACTTGCAGCTGGTACATCTTCGGCACTGGTGGGTGCCTTTTCTTTGTAATGTTATGGAGGTATAAGTATCCACTTTATCACATAAAAGCTGCTTCAAGTTATGATTATTCCTAAAAGCAAAGTGCAGTATCTCCCCTACAATTCCTTTAAGTTCCTCATCAGAGGCAAGTATTTTCCAGTTATTCCTTACTACATTACAGATGTCCTTCATGTCACTCAAGTAAGTGAGGATCATTCTAAGCTCCTTTTTAGCCCCACATTGAGCAGTTTTTTCATCAAAATTTTCCCTAAATAAAAAATTATTTCCTTTCCCTTGCCTTAATTCCATTACGCGTCTCTGCATACAGTCCACCTCATGGTACCTCTCTTTACAAACTTCTCTCCATAACTTCAGTGGCTCGCACAAAATCCTCCCTCTTGGTATGAAGTCTGGAGGTCCTGAGGAACTGTTCTTTAGGAATATTCATATGAGTATGTCTAGGATGCATATTGAACCTCAGTAGAATACTATTCTTCCAGCAATCTTTTTGACACAAACCAGTGTGTATCTCACCAGTTGATGTGTCTAATGTCAAGGAAATCCATACAATTAACATCATGTTTCATTGTAAATCGTAAGAAATCAGTAGTCATCTATAAATACATAAGGAAGGCTTGTAGATGATCTATACTGCTTCCCCACAGGATAAAGACATCATCAACGAATCGTTTGTAGAATCTTACAGATGCACAAAATGGATTATTGTTGAACACATGATGCTTATATATATAGCCTCAGGTCTTACAAAAAATGCTGAGAGTCCTTTACAACAGCTGGTGCATACATAAGGGACTCCTTCCAGTTATACTCAACAAAAATCGAGGTAGGCTCCGTTATCCACCCTGCTCCAGCTACGATGGGGTGCACAGGTGAATCTATAAAGTTTTTATGTACTTTAGGCAGACATTTAAAAATAGGTATGAGGGGATGTGTAACATTTAGGTAGTCATATACCTCTGCAGATATCTTCACAGAGGGTGTGTCTATATATATATATATATATATATATATATATATATATATATATATATATCTATATCTATATGGGTTTACTGCTTTTGGTCGAATTACATTTGGTTGAAAATTATTTCAGGCAGCCCACTTCACTGAAAATGCATTTCACTGAAAACCCATTTGGTTGAATTGAATTTGGTCGAAAATGGAATATAGCCACTGCCCCACTGCAGTGCGACCCTGGAGTGAGAATATAAAGTAAGGGGGGGCACAGCCCCCCACATTGGGGGATGTGGGTGGTGTAGCCCCCCACATAATTGCAATGTATGCACTATTATATACATGGGTATCCATTAAAAATACATTGAAACATATAATGTCAGTAAAAACTAGTTGCAAAATGTGGGGGGCTTCACCCCCACACACCGCCTTACTTTATATTCTGACTCAAGGGTCGCACTGCAGTGGGGCAGGGGCTATATTCCATTTTCGACCAAATGAGCTTTCAATCAAATTAGCTTTCTGTGAAGTGGGCTGCCTGAAATAATTTTTGACCAAATGTAATTCGACCAAAAGCAGTAGACCCATATATATAACAGTGGTGCAGCGGTTAGTGTTGTCGCCTCACAGCAAGAGGTTCTCCAGTTCAATCCTTAGCTGGGGTGCCTTCTGTGTGGAGTCTGCATGTCCTCCCTGTGATCGAGTGGGTTTCCTCCCAGATTCCAAAGACATGCTGTAGGTGGATTGGACACTCTAAATTGGCCCTAGGAGTGAGTGTGAGTGTGTGTGTGCCTTCTGTGGAAGGTTGGGCACCACTGGCAACTCGACACTGTAAAACTCTACTGCCAATCATGAGTGGACAGGTGATCTGCTGTGGTGAACCCTAACTGGGAAAAGCCGAAAGAAGAAGAATATATATATATATATATATATATATATATATATATATATATATATATATATATATATATATATGCATACACACACACACATGTTTTACAACATTGGGATTGACTCTGTTTTGACTTGCAACTTTCCAGGGTTTTAGGTGCTTTAGGTGTTTTTGGTTCAAATAATCACATGTCAATTAAATGAGACTCAGGAGTTCATAGTGGACCCAATTAGGATGTGTCAATACTAGCAGTACTTGACAAATGAGGTATACAGTGAGAGAGACCCCAGTCACTGGGGATTTATTGAGTGGAACCACAGTGAAATGTTCTGTTTGCTGAAATTTGCTAGTTTGTTATTTATTTATCTGTTTTGGTTCATTTCTTCAAATGTCCTTAACACCTAAAAATCTCAGAAATCATTTCCTTGCTTATATTAGAGCAAAACAAGAGATTGGCAGAGATCTCTGTGCATTGTTTGGAGGGATTGTGTTCTCTCCTCTATATTGTGTGACTGTGGAGTTTGTATATAAAAGTTTGCAGTGTGGGGATCTTGTCTTGCAGATGGTGGGGTGGGGGGGCTTGCTGCTTTGAAAAAATAGTTTTGAGTAGACTTGTTATTTTTATATATGCACGGCAGCTTTTGAAACTTCTGGAGTGATCACTTGTGATACAAGGGATCTTGATGTGGTCTCTCAGTGCAACATTTTTGTTATAGATCAGGTATGCAAGTCAGTGCCATCTTCCAACTAATAATTTGTCATAGTAGTTTTCAGCAGATATTTCTCTTTATATCTGCCCATCTTTCTGTGTTTTCATTCAAATGATTTATTTCATCCTGATCTGAGAACTTATCATTTGCTTTATTAACTTCCTTTAGCAGATACTATTTGTTTCCCTTTCCCTTTGGTCTGTACTATCTCAGCTGCTTTTTTTTTTCAGAATCCTCTCCTTTCTTTTATTGATATGCTTCCTACCTTCCTTCTATAGCATTTCATTAGATTTACTTTACTTTCCTAAGTAATTCTGGAAGATTGAAAGATCATTTACTGGTTTAACTCCAAACAACGTTACTATGGTGTTTTTGTACATGCATATTATTGCAGATAATTAAGACACTTACTCACTACTTGTTTTGAATTCAAACATGGCAGAACATGGACAACAAAAGCAATCTTTGATACTAAGAGTACAAAAGTAGGTTCTTTCAAATTTTGAATGCAGTATGGAGTGAAGCAAAATGTAGATTAGACTGGTACATCAGAATAAACTGCACAAGCAAACACAGAAGTTACTATACGTAACGCATGTAGCTCAGTATAATTTATGTAAAGGCAAGCAAACAGGCTTTTACTGCTGGTTTTGTAGTTTTAGAATTGTTTCCAGGAATGCTGAAAATAATTACAGGATGAGAATTTGCTATAACATGTTTACTTTTCAGATGAATTTCATTTCAAAGCAGCTAAATCTAGTCACTGGCAGAAAATGTTGTTCTTCTGCAATGACAATCTTTCTTCAGGCAATCGGTAAGAAACTGATAATTGCAACTGCCATTATTATGTCAACATTGTCCCAACATGCACAGAAAAGCTTCCACACCTTTGAAAATCACTGAATTTGTAACAGATGTACGCAGGAGTATTTACCTCGATTATATATTTTCATTTATGTTATTCAAAAAAAGTTCTAATTTTGGAACCACTGCCTAGTTCACTGCTTATAAATATAACTGAATGCAAAAAGTGAACATATACAAATTTGTGAATCTTAAAATTAATTATTCTGCATTTACAGGTAAGAGATTATTTTATTTTGTTTTCATGGATCTTTCTTAGTACAGTATGTATTCCTTTGTCTGTTACATTTTTACAATTGATATGCTATTTGTGTTGTTTGTATGGATAATTAGAAGTTGTTTCTGTTTAGTAAAGGAATGTTATTTATTTAATTGTGTTGTGTTTGCATGTAAATAAGTTAACAATGAGGTTAGTGTTTAGTTTCTGAAAAAAGTAGAAAAAATACAAACACCATTGTAAAATTAGTATGAGCTCTCAAGGAAGTGCAGCTAACAGGTACCCTTTTTAAGTTTATTTCCTGTATTTTCAGCACGTTTCACAACACTTATAGAATTGCATCTTGTTATGAGCATCTCTGTAGCTGAGTTTACTGTAACAATATCTTCATCAGGTTTAAAATAAAGTGATTTCAATGAACGCAGTGTTACATAAAGGCTAGTCATTTTGGTCATGTATGCAACACTGTAAGGAAATCACATCAGAAAAGAAATAATTCAATGAATTAGCATTACTTTTATAATAATGTATTTGGTTCTGTCAGGTTTATATTACCTTAAGTTAAGATTAAGAGAGGTACTTAATAAAGCCTACATGTTTTTTTTTTCTGTGTAGGCATTGTGCCATGCTGCTTACACGGGCATGAACATTTCTAGATTCAGTAAGTGCTGCTGAGCGGCATACACCCACGAGCCAACATGGAAACTTCCATGGCATGCAGATCACCTAATAATTAGCAGGTGAATCTCATGCAAATGAGGCAGGTAGAGTGGTCCAGCAAGCAGAGAGGCATTTGTTTAGACCCAGTGTTATGTCCATAGTGTACCTGGAAAAATTCCATGTACAGAAGTGTAGACAGATAAATTGAGTTGTAAAAATGTAGATATATGGACAGAAATGTCATATTGCATACACATATAAGTGAAACTATTATTCTGTATGTCAGAAAAATTGAAGGGAATAAGTTAAATAACATTTTTTTTTTAATATTCTGGGCATTTGTGAGGTGAGCCGCAGTGAGCAAACATGCTTTATAGAAAAATTAAAAATAAAAAAATGGAAAACAAAAATTAATATTATGTGACAGAAATGTATTACAGTCTCTACAATGGTGCATTGATGCTGTTGCTAATGTGGTAGGGCTATGAAGCGTGTAGTTTTCAGGATGTGAGCCCAGATACCTATGCAAATGTGGTGGAGATACTGAATAGCAGAAAGGAATAATCCTGTCCACATATCCCCTTCATGTAAGCTTAGACCCATGTTGTTGTTTACACAGGATGTAGCTGACACCAGGGTGGGTGTGTGTCTACTGACTTCTAAACTTATTTCAGTATAGGTACGCATGTCTATGTGGCAAGCCACTTGGCGGAGCATGTCCTTTCAGGGGGGTGTGTCCACTAACTTCTAAGCTCTGTTTACCTTCGGTGCATGTGTTTATGCAGCATGCCATGATGCATGTCTGAAAAAAATTATTTAATTAGTTTTGACCCTTGTTTAAGCTAAAATAGGGCCATTAAATTATGTTAATCATATTCTGGGTAGGCAGAATGCATCATAGTTAGCCAATCACACATTCTGCATCTACAGCAGAGCTCTATAAAGTATGCATACTCCCTACATTCCGTTTTTCCCCCAATATTCTGGACCATTGGAGTACAGACTTGAGAATATTAACTGAGAGAATGCTAGGGCAGCTGCAGGCCTGCTACTCCTGTATGTGCTAGATGCTGAAGTCAGTGCTGCTGCTGCTGACAATAGGCCTAGACTGAGAAGGAGAACAGTGTTCAAGCCCAGGGTAACCACCCAACATAGTAGTTTTCCCATATAACTACTTTAACAGTAAGTCATCAGTGGTACATCAGCAGTCCAGGCAATCTCAGGGCAGTAACAAAGAAATCGATCACACATTGTATATCTCACTTAATGCAAGAATAACAATGTACATATGTATGCTGTTGATTGTGTGATGAATGAGTGCTCTGTGGCTGGCAGCTTGTGCGGGTCAGTGGACTAGGAAAGTAAGCATAGGTGATGCTGTTCATGGTTCAATCTGGAAGTATCTACATCTTTTGCATGTGAGGGATTATTATGTTGGTGTTTTCAAAGACTGTCAGTCTGTGTGTGGTGTAACGTTATGAACGTCTGTCACATATTAATTACATTAGACAGCTGGAGAATACCATGGACATTTTGAGTGAAGTGCAGTACTGCAGAAACAGGGACAGATGTCAGTGTCTGTAACACACAAAATCCTGGAGTACAGGTAGGTGTGGGCTGGAGTTACTTTATAAGTACTGACAGTCCCACTGGGCGTGCTCATACACATAGTTAAACTGAGCGCAATCCTGTTGTCCCTTGATCAAAATGACTTGTTATGTATAGATATGTCTATACATACATACATATATGTATGTATACATATCCGTCTGTCACTAACTCTCTCTCCCATACATAGTATATCTATCTATATGTATTTTCAAATAGATATAATATATATATATATATATATATATATATATATATATATATATATATATCTGTGTGTGTGTTCTGTGTGTGTGTATCTCTCTGCCAAACAACTGAGACTCCCTCATTAGCTATCAAACTACAATGTTTATGCACTTTTTGGCCCTGTAAGTTGTTGCTGGCTTCCAAACTGCCCTCTTCTGCAAGGCCTGATGATGTCATCTACCTTAAGACTACCAGCTGCCATTGTAGTATCAGACTTAAGCCATGGGGCATGCAATAGCTGTTGTGCTCTTTAGTGTGTAAGAGTGCATAGGTAGGGGTTCTAATCTCACTCCAGACCACTTGGTGTGTGTGTGTATGCCCATATAGCATAAATATGGTTACCTCAGTAACTTAGAAAGTGGTAGGGTTTTGCAGAATTTTATTTGTAGTAGGTTATGTGGCCCTCCAAATGCCTGACCATAACTAGGCCTGCCGATGTCATCAAGCATAATATGTCCTAAACTGATAGTACTCAGACATGAGGTGTGTTGCGTGCATTGTGTACTAAAATTTGTAGTGTGTGTGCCATTACATAGATAAGTGTTCTAATCTACATACAGCCAACTTGCACTAGGTGTGTGCTGTGCCATGTCCTGTAAGCAGTAATTGGAAGTGATGCTATCCTCAGTGCAGCCATGTTTGTGTGTGTGGCTGTTAGACCATTTTACATCGGCGTACAGAACCATAGGAAATTTGAACTTCACTAGTATAGTCACCATACTTCCATCACAATCGTAGACAAAAGTATACCCTTATTTACATGATCAGCACATATTGCTCCAGTCCAAGGTGGACACAGGCAGAAGTTTGTGGTGAAATCAGGGTTGCCCAGCCAATCATACTGATGGCATGTGCTGAGGTGCAGTGAGGTGCTCTGCTTGCCATTAGCCAAGGTTCTGTTTCAAAGGTGTGTTAAAGTCTGATGGACAAATCTCTCCCACCAGTATGTATTACTAATGTCACATACTAGGTTAATGTCCTTAGAGTGATTAATTCATCTACTATGCCACCTACAGATATGCAACATTTGCAATCAAGCACGGTCACATATTGCCCCATATACAAGGCAGAGATCATCTCGGAGTAGACTATATGCCACAGGCTATAATGACACTCATTTCAGACAATCCCCATTGAACACATGCCACAGACGTGAAGTTCCCTTGTGAGGGACCATACTGTTTTGTGCACGTTCCAGTACCGCTTGGAAAAGTCCATTACCAAATGGCCATTGCACTCAGATATTGGCATGCTGAGGGAGGAGTACATGAAGATTATGAGTATGTCAGTTACAGGTGATTGTGCCCTCAGCTATGACATATGATTCCTGTCATACCCCTGGGAAGATATGGTGATCTCAGGCACATTAGGTGTAAACCTGTGTGCCCAGGTCTGTGTCCCTAGTTCTTTCACCCCTGAGTATGTACATCACATTTGCGACTTATGTGCTACTAAACAGGTATGTAGGTGTTAGTGATGGAAATGATACTGCATACATATCTGCATGGAGTTTATGGCCATTACTATGTCAACAAGCATTTGTTCATCAATACCCTCTTGCAGGATATTGACATAGCTCACAGACTCCATGATTGCTCACAGTTTGCAGGCATCAGCCAACATTGTTAGCCGCAGACATTCAGTATTCACTTGTATCATGGTTAAATATATTCCAAGCAGTAGAAGACCCAGGACTGAGCCCTGTTGAAGACTGCTGCTTACAGATCAACTATTAGAGACATATGTCCCTATGTTGAGTATGTGTGCCATCAGTGGGTCACCTAGTGACCTCTACAATGATAGTACCATGGATGCCTAAGTGGGTGTTTGGAAATGATGCCTGAGTGGGAGATATAGTCAGATGGCTTGGCTCAGTCCAGGGGGTTGCATGCCCTGATGTCCCCTGACCCAGGTCCTTGGTGACTGCCTTGGAAATGTCCACCATATTTAACAGTCATGATCCCCTTGTCAGACATCCAAAGCGTGTACAGTCAACTGCATGTAGATCACATATATGTGTACTGATCAGCTCCACGATGATTGCCCCTACAGCCATACAGATATGGATGCTCAGGCAAAGAGGTCTATAGTTCTGGGGGTCAGTGCATGCACCACCTCTCTGCAAGAGTATAACAGTTGCCATTGTCCAGTCAGCTGGGGTGCAGCCCGTGGTGTCAGTATGATTGCAAGGTATTCCCAATAGTGTTAATTATAACTGTCAGATCCCATGTAGGATGCAGCTTATGATGTTAGCATGTCCAATAGATGATGTGTATCCACCACAGAGAGGTCATTTACAACCTGTTCAGTAGATATGGAAGATATGGGACAGGTTTTAGGAATGACATATGTCACATGTGGTGGGGACAGGGGAGTGAGTTGATGCAGAACCTGTGGGACTGCAGGTTAGCTATGAGTACAGACCCATTATATGTAGCACCATTATGTATGAGTTCACTGACAATCTGGTCCTGTCCTTTGAGGTTACACATGTAACTACATGGTGAGTTGTGGTTATGCTTTGTGTAGGTAGCTAATTTTGTCACTCACTGTGTCTACACAACATCACAGCAACACTACATGCTTGTTTTAGCTGAGGAGGTTGTGCCATCCCTTTTAGGGGAGTGCACCCTCACCCCAATTGTCACACAGCACTCTCCAACTCTTATTGTACAGCCTGATAATGGCAGTTGTCCACCAGGCAAGTTTGCTGTGCCATGAAGAGCCTGTGCTCCTCCTGTCAAGTACAGCCAAATTCATGCACTTGTAATGCTGCTGGCATAATTCATGGGCGTAGAGCTCTGCATACTTGCCTGTCCCATCAGAGGGGGAGGTGCAGTCAAGCTATGTAAACTATCCCACAGGAGGCTATAAATGGCTTTGTTGAAATATATGTCTGCATTTTCTGCAAGGGAGGGTTAGTGCTGATAGTTTTAGTGACACTGATCTGAGGTCAGATACCACCAGGGAGGACTTCACATTGGGGGGGGCTGCAGTGGTCACCCATATCGATAAATATATGATGCAATACATTGGTTCCCCTTGGGGGGATGTCACGGCACTGCTTCAGGGCATTGTAGTTAAGGACATGGACTAACCTTTGGGCAAGTGAGCTGCAGCACAACTAAGTAACACAATTGGTGGTCTCTTAATGCCACCCCACACCATGGTGTAATGCTATATCTTGATAGACACATATACATACAAATATGCACAATGGGTGTCTGGATTCATGGAGCTGCTCCTATAGCCAGCTATTGCTTGATTATGTGCCCTTCCAGTACTGAATGGCACCTGCAGTGTCTCTGGAAAACTACAGTGTTTCACAAAATCTGGATGTGTATCTATCCTTAATCAGTATGTATACACCATCTGCATTACCTTGAACACTGTCATTTTGCGGTTTGAAGTTGTGGATGGATGTGTAGTCTGGTATGGCTGTGGTGCTGCCCACAGCCTTGAACCAGATGCCCTTGACTGCACACATGTATGCATAATCCAGGGTGGGGGCACCTTTCACAGAGTGGAGTTCAGTGTCACCATACCCACTGTGTAGCAGCATAACCATGATTCTGTATAAAGATGTGTTCCCATTGCCAACTTTTCCCCAAACAGTGCATCTAAGATGCATTGTGAGGATGTCAGTAGCCTTGGCCGGTACTCCAAATCTCAGAGTTGAGAGATGAAGACCATCACTGATGAAGCATTCATGTAAGTTGAGCAAGGCATCCCAGACAAACATGTAGTAGATACCCTGACAATGATACCACACACTGAGGCAATTATTGACTTCCATCACTTTCTGTATGTATGGAGCCATCATCCCTGGTGAGTGTCAACTGCAGCCGAAAGCTATGCGTATACCTGTGAGACACACAGACTGGCTAAGCACATTCATGTGCCTGCATACAAGCCGGTGATGTATGTCCCTAGTCATACACACCTGCAGGAACTATGATGCCAACATTATGTTAACTGATATTCCCTGATTTGCGGCAATGCGTGGTAAGACCTATTGTGTCAACCTACAGACATCTATCTGTGATCTTTCCCATATGTGGCCACTTGACACAGAAATCAATGTGTCTCATGATGTAATCACCTATGACTAAAAGGTGTGATTTTGCATTTTGCCTTTGGTGTATGACCGGTGAGAGAGTGGTGCATGCAGTATTATGTGTACTGTGCTCTCCAGAGACCAGACTTTCTGAGGTGTCTGTTTGGGAATGTGTCTGGTAAGGTGCTGCACACATGCAGATGTGTGTGATGTGGGTGTAGTTGGTGCAGGATGTGAGCTGTGCATGTTGGCAAAATGCTTATTGCCATATGTAATGACTGCTGTTGGAGACACCATGGCAGCAAGGTTTGAAATGCAGTCACATCTGTCACACGTTGTGTTTGTGTGTCATAGGAGTAGAGGGGTGGGGACACTCCCAACATCTCACCAGCAGGTCCTGCAAAGTTAGGGTCATGCTGCCACACATTTGGGGTTCACAGCTTGTTTGTAAGCACACCTTCCAGTGAAGATGTGGATGCAAGTGCATGCATAGAGGACTTGTTCAAATTTGCTGACATTACATTGACCTCACAAGCATATGATGCCTGCCAAGCAACTAAACAGCACAATGGTTGTTGTGTGACATGTTGCGGGAACACAGACATATGTTTTGGGTGCATAACTGTACAGTATGACATGCCTAGGATATGTCTCAAGTGGACACGCATTGGCCAAAGGTGGCCAGTCTGCTGCAGTATGCCTCACAGCCATGACTAGCTGTGAAATTATCACCTAAAATGGCTCAATGCCAAGTGTGCTGATTGTTTTAGCAATACTTAACATCTATGTCACTGGACATTGTATATTATATTGTGGCACTACAACAGTGCTACTAATCTCCTTCTTGTCAGTTCCCTAGTGACCTGCCACCAACCCTGGAACAGAAGGCATAAGACATGCAAAAGACAACTGAGTGCCCAGGTTGCTAATCAAGGCATCTACCTGGAAAATGGTATATGAAGCCTACAGAGCCTTTCATGATGTGGGACAGCTATGTGGATGAACAAACAGGCTGTGTCCTGCTCATCATCATGGGTTGATAGTAATGTTTTGCCTGTGATGACAGAAAACATATTGGAGAATGATATCCCATGTGAGAGTGGTGTCAGTGAGACCAGCATTAGTAGTTGCCAGGCACTGGCAATTCTGTGAACTCCCATGTTTGACACAGTCTTCACAAGGCAATTCTGTCCTTTCAGTACACACTGATTGGGTAGTTTCCAACTGCAGAATACCTGTGTAAAACCTGTACCTTACCTTTATAGGGTATACATATTACACTTCCTTAATGTGTTTGTCTACACTCTGTATATACACCTTGGATGACTCTCTTCTTGGAACATGCTGGAAGAAACTGCAATACTGAGTTACACAATGGGCAATTAGCATGTAGTGCCAAGCAGTGTACCCAGATCTTTGTATCATGTGACATATAATGCCGTGAAAGGACTTAGCATGGATATGAGCAGTAACACTGTTGTACACCTACTGACACTGGACCAAGCACTGTTTATTATGTTAAAGGCCAGATCATGCCTACTGACTTTAACTTGTGAACCCCATTGAGTGTTACACTATACAATGGATGACAGGAATATTACTCACTCTACCTACCATGCCTGACAAGGAGTTACACAATATTAGGCCAGTAGGCCTTGCTGGAAACTGTGTAGGTTATCTACATAGTGTTATGTCAGCTGGTGGATAGGTAAGTGCCTGACAGTCATAATCTGGGAAGATAACATTGGGAGACCTACGCTGCAATGACACCAGTCACCAGTGGGTTTCCCCAGACATCATTAATGGTGTACCCCTTCTAGACATCCTCTTCAGTCACAGCCACTGTCAATGACCTCTGACTGACTACATTAGCAGGTGATTGCATAGCAGGAGCTGTCACTGAATCTCACACAGAACCAACAATTATCCAGGATGGCCTGAGACACACATTCAGTTTTTGTCTGAGCCACTGACAAATACTAAATGCCAACAACTGCATAATGCTATCCTTTGGAAAGTCATCCGCCCCTGGAAAATATAGTAGTGTCCGCTCACCACAGACAGTGGAGCCAGTACTCATGGACTTATGGACACAGAGAGTAATGTAGCCTTTGATTTTCACTGGTTGGTAAGATATGGGGATGCATTCAATGTTGTAAAACCTAAACAGAAAGGTATGTGATGTAAATCTCGATCTGTCATTGCTATACTGAATGTGGCAGTCATCACACCTATCATTGTGTACAATGGCACCCTTACTATGTCACTTCACAGGCATATCTTACAAATGTAGCAGCCACACAGGTTCCATGGTACACCAGTTCACATTGCAAATAACATGTCCTATGGAGCCTGTGTCAAGACCGTACATGTGTAGTCTGTCTCATCAATGCTTTGGAAAGGATGTGTATGGCTGCCATACAGGGAAATGTCAGATCCCACTGTGTACCTCCCATGTATCCATGACAGGACTAACACATGTCTTACCTGTTCTACACACCAACACCATCACTGTGGTATAAATAGTACATGCTGGAGAAACAGGTATGTAACACAGACAGTACACCTTATATGTAACAGGCCCCCCATGCATGTGAAGCACACATCTGCTGTGACACACATCATGTTCAGGTTACACAATGAGATGCAGATCAAGACAATCATAGCTGTTGTCAAATAAATGTCTGTACTGGAAACATAAAATTTGTAGATGGATCATTTCCAGCACCACAGCTTGTAGATGTGTTAGCTCCCAAGACCCTGGTAACACTTATCAAGAGTATTGAACCTTTGCACAGATTAAAGATGCATGACTATGCTGAATGACACTATTGTCCTTGGGAGCCTGTTATACACATATGGACCAATGGAGCCATGTACTTTTAGTGCTGTACCTTGCTGAGGACATATTTCTTCTGTGCTGACATTCTACATGTGCTGTGATATCTATGGCTTTATTGCTGCTGTGTATCCATAGGTGTCCCCCAACAGACTCCTGAAACAGAAACAGGTGTGTGACACACGTATAATTGTTTAAGTATAAAGCCATTACATTATACAACATAAGGTACACAAAAGTATGTGGCTTACTCATTACAAATGTCAGCATACAGTATCTGTCAGTAACCAGTACAAGTGTCATGGCAAAACACCAATGCATTACATAAGTACATGTTCATTTATATAGTCACCCTGTGCATCAGGCACATAACTTCATTTCCCTGCATCGATGATGAGGATGACAGAAATGTGGCACAGGTATCATCACTTGCACAGGGTGTTGCATGGGGGATGTTGGAGGCCTAGGCTGATCCAAATTGACAGCATGCATGTGAGTCAGGAAAGAATGCAGGCAAGATGGACCATGGAAATGTGCCATGTGTGTCTATAGGTGACCTGCATTTGACAGTGGTGTGTGAGTGTATGCATGTACACAGTCAAGCTCAGTGCTAGCCCTACATGTGTGTATGCTGGACAGTTTTGAACCATGCATAGTAGAGCTGACAATTCACCATCTCTGGCCCTGAACACAGGAACTGGCTCTGCCAGGAGTTGCACTGGCACCTCCATGCCCAAGGTCAGAAGCAGTGCTAGTACCCAATGGTGACAGCTGTCTACTGGGACCATATCCTCCAAGGAATGTCCAGGACCATAAGCCCATGGCCTGTCATATCTTGGTGTGGACAGCACACTCCCCTCTCTAGAAATGGATGTACTGCCACTATGGGAGCGTGATTGTGCATGTTCATGTGGACTCTCAGCAGATGGGGTTGCTGACATATATCCACGAGCCTGACATTCAGGTCCAACCAGATGTTCCAGCACAGACACTGTGCATTCCAAGACAGATAGTGTGTGATCTATCTCAGCTCTCCTTCTTTCCACTGCATCAGTAAACCAATCCAGGGTGTCAGCAATTTGGTGGAGGCAGTCACAGATGTCAGACTGTGCTGCATCCATAACCCTAAGCATATGTCTGGAGTTCTTTTAGAACATGTCTGTGCCTCCATGATGACCCGAAACATGCACCAAGTGACCCGTGATGTGGTGGATAGACAGAGGCCTCCTAGAAACACTCCTATCAATCCACCTGTGTGAAACCTTGCCAGTTTTCTGGCTATTTCCAGTGTCTACACTCACTGTAGCCATAGTTTCTTTTATTTATTTAACATTTGTTTATCAGGAAAGACTGACTTTGAACAAAGCCAATTTTCAGAGGAGGCCTGGGGAGAAATGCTCCAGATGTATGTCTTTGTAATGTGGGAGGAAACTGGAGCACCCGGAGGAAACCCACACGAATGTAGGGAGGACATGCAGACTCCACACAGAAGACACTCCAGCCAAGAATCGAACTGGAGAACCTCTTGCTGTGAGGCAACAACACTGCCGCTGCACCACTGCACAATTCCCACAATTTTCTGTTCAATGTCCCTACCCTCTGACTGTCCAATATCTGTGACCTCCAGGGGCTGGGTATGTGTGGGCATACTGACTGTGTGCAGTGACAATGAGAGCAGAAGATTGATGTCAACCTCTGGGACAGATTCAACTGCTGATACCCCCATCTGTGCCTGACTGTGACCACCATCATCATCAGAGTCTGAAGAGACACTGACATCAGGTTGTGTAGAGGACAGTGACCACCCCCACCCTGCTCTGACACCTGTGATAAGAAAGGAAAAGACAGTACAGTAATACCTGCATTATTATGCTCTGCAGTACTATGCTACAATATATGTACAGCTCCAAACATTGTTGGCATTATTACAGACCTGATGAAAACCCAACCTCATATAGTAGGACAAGAGAACATTACTTTTCCTACAAACTGCTGTAGCTACTTGTAAATAAAGACTCTTTACACAGCAATCTTGTCAGCAACAATGAGGTAAACTGTTGACATTTGTGAAGACTGTACAGTTGATACAAATGACAATCTGCAATGTCCTAACAATACTAACATATCTATCAGTGTGGTCACATCTACAAGGCATAGGTATGATTCTAACGTGTACAGTCAGAAAATATTTGTGCAGTTGGCAATCATGCTGACAGTACACCAATCCAGGCAGCACCTGCAACACCTGTTGATATGTGGTGATGTTTAAGTTTTTGCAAATGCGTGTTCTGTGTGCAGAAAGTCTTATATAGAATGGTTCCACATAGCCACCATGTTTGCCTTTTTAACATGCTTCTCATTAGCAGATGATTACATCTCAACCAGTCTGTGGTTCTGAAATGCTAATTGCAGTCAACACAGCTGATTTTGCTATCATTAGACAATGACATGCTACCACTGTACAAGATATAAGGCCTCCATGTAGATTACAAGCCCTTTCTGATATATTGTGCTGGACATTACTGGGGTGAGGAGACTACATCATTGCAGAGGGTAGGTCTGTAGCAGCTACTTTTACATAGAGATGTGTGTGCTACAGACTGCAGCTGCTGCAGCAGGTAATAGGTCTAGGCAGACAGTATGAACACATTGGAGGAAAATTCTGTAGGAGTAACTGTGGCAGCTGTGGCAGCCTTGTTGTAGAGGCATAGCCATGTGAGGGTACCCATTCCACTTTAATTAAGGCATGTGTTTAAGGTAAGTGTGTTAGGCAATGGTATCACTAACAGAGTACTAGGCAACATGTTTGTTGGGTCCTTGAGCAGCATAGGGGATGAATACAACATTATGTCCACCTTTTGGACAACTGTCAGTCCCTGTGTTACTCATTTCAAACATGTATGCTGGCAGTCCTTGTTACAAGCAGGGGTTTCATATGTATATGTTACTTGTGCAGCTGTGCTACTTTGCACTGTGAGTTTGAAAGGATTGTGTACAGCACTCTGATATTAGTGGGCCTCATGTGCATTACCTAAGTTAAAATCCTCTGTGAATGCATATTAATACATGACGTGGCACTTTATGCACTTATAGATTTGCTATAGGGATATGTGGTGTGTTCCTATCTGCAAGCCTGTGACTTCCATCAGTGAAAAGTGGATATTTCATTTGAAATGCTTTTTGTGGATAAACAGTGTATGACTCAGTCATTAATTACTGGATTCACAATAATGTAATTTAAATGCTACACACCACTGGATTTGAACCCAGGATTGTGTGTGGCAAAATGCACTGTTTGCAATGCATTTAACAGACTGAGCTTCTGAGTCGCTGCTACACCACATGTATTTGCAAGATATAAGTACACACATACAGACTGTGATATACTTTTTTTGCATCCATCATTATGTGCATGGCTTTATATGGATGTATTTCTGCATCAGAGTCCCAGTTGAATATGTATTTTGCCAGTAATGCCTTAGCAGGTCTATTTCCAAATGTTGCTGATAAAAGGGGACATTTACCTGCTATTAGAGACCTCACTTACATCCATTATTCTGAGTTTGGCTTTCTCATGGTGTACTCTTGCACCAAACTCCTAGATACACTCCCAATGTTTCCATTACTCTTTAAGCAAGTTTGCCTGACATTGTCTGATGACACAGCTATGTTTAAACACACTTAATGAATGTAACTTGCAATTACTATGTTTTGCTTAAACCACCTGTTTTAATTAACAGCTGTGTTTAGTGGCATGTTAATGCAGTGATGTGCAGGTGCAATGGTCTTGGGTTCAAAATAGTGGAAAGGGATTTATTTTGTACTTGTTTATTATCATTTAAAACACATATAGCAATATAATTCTATTTAGCTGAGCTTAGGGAAGCTGCACAATGCACCTTATCACTCAACTTTGTGCAAAAAATATATAAAGAAAAGAAAAATAGGGAGATAGGAAAATGGTGAAATGGGGTGCAAGCAGGGGAAAACTATAGTGAAAGCATGTAGGTATGTGTAGGAAGGGTGTAGGAAAGAACCATTGCTATCCATTTTTTGTACAGCAACAACTGTGCACTTTGACAGAATTTGTAGATGACTTTGGACTCTCACCCCATAGAGAGGAGTGAGGACAAAATAATTGCATTGTGAAGCCAATTGTACCAGATTATGTGTGTCCAGTGGACACATGTAATATGGAGAGCTATGTATGGGACGATCATTTTTTTTGGGACAGGTGCCCATTTTTTTTTTTTTTTTATGGTGAGAGTGGAATGTTGGGGAAGGGACATAGGTAAGTGTGGGGTAGATGAGGAAGCTTTTGGAGACAGACAAAACAGCAGATAGGGGTGGTGTGTGACTCAAGAGGGGGGTGAACACTTTGGATGGGGAGGGTGTTGTGGAATCTCAGTCCAATGTGCCTCTACAAGATAGCAGCATGACTCACATCCTCACCCATGGGACTGTCAGCACTGCTCTGTCACTGCCCTGAGAGTGGCAGTTGTGGAGGCTGGATCCCAGGGTGAGCTTGCCCCACCATGGTGGCCAGCATGCTCTCCATTTAATATAGGTATCATCCAAATCCACAGTATATGTTCCTGCCTACCAAACCTGGCAGTTTGTCACAGATGACAACTCCCCCTCCACCACCACTCCCAGAGGGGGGCCCATCCCTGTCCTGTGGGTCAGTACTACCTGATGCTGCAGGTAGTGCAGGAGCAGCAGAGGGGGCACCAGCAGCCTGGGTTCCAGATGTGGTGGGACCCGGTGCCATGGACGGAGGAAGCAAGGTAGGCAGATCACAAGGAACTGCCCGACCTTGGCGTGTTGTAAAAAAGTAGTTTAACAATAAGTTTAGGTGAGTAATAACCAAACCAGTGTTAGCATTAACAGAATGGAACATAATACTTATGTGTAACACAACATTAAGTAACATAACAGTCAGTATTTTAACAGCAAGCCAGTATGAATTAAACCATAAGGCTAACAAAACAGTTAATTTAACAAAATATGTTAATATTCAATCATAATAATAATAAATTACAGAAGATAAGGAGTGGGAGAGAGAAAAACATACTATTAGTTATCTTGCAGGTAATATTACTACACATATTACTACTACATACTTCTACAGGTGTGCAGTGTCAATTGTGAGTACAGTGACTTCAAATCTTCATACCTCTCAAGCTCTTAGCATGGGGCAATATGGGCCAAGCACTAACACAAGCAGGTACAGAACTACACAGAACAGTTTCACATAATGTGAACTTACATAACTACAAAGGTGTTCTGTAAAAAAGATACTGCATTCCAGGTAATCAGTTATGTGGTAATCATGGAACAGACAGATTAGGCAGTTGTAATTACATTGTGATAAATCATGACAATTGAGAGGTATGTTTGTGTACATTAAGTAAACTAGACAGCTGTCATGCCTTAGTTGGCAGACATGGGAGTAGAACCCAAAAGCTGAGACTGCACGGGACATCTGCAAATAATGTAACAACTGACTGCAGCAACTTAGAACAGACATGCAAAGAATACAGCCCTACTGCAAATATTAAGAGAGATTTATTTAGGAAAACACAATGCTTTTAATACTTTATTGGTTGTTGTGTCTTTTGGCTTATTTTTGGTTAGGGGTCGCCACAGCGGAACTCCGGTCCGCTAGTGCTTGGTAGTGGATTTTTACATGCCGAGTTGCCAGCCCTGATGCACAACCTTCAAGGAAGGCACGCCCATTCACGCATGCCTCCACACAGAAGACGCTCTAGCTGAGAATCGAACACGACAACGTCTTGCTGTGAGTTGACAACGCTACCGCATTGGTATTGCTGTTAGTTATCTGTGAAGTCTACATACAATATCTGCCCATAAAGTGGGCTACCTCACCCATATACCTTTTATTCTGGGAGTGGGAGGAAAAGAGAGAATTATGTGACTGACATTGGCCAGGAGACAGTCTTGAACCATACTATGAGTTGAGCAATACATTTTTCAGGCCATTACTTTTGCATTCTACAGTTATTTTAGTTTTACACTTGACTGCAGCAACCTTACCATACACATACAATGCATACAGCTTGAGTGTAACTATGTTATGGCATTATAATCCTGCTTTACACATTTTTGCTTACTGTTATTGGTATTGTTTAGTGTTTATTGCAATACAGTTGTTATTGTTCATTTATTGCACTACACTTCTAATTGCTCATTTATTGAACTACAGTTTTTATAGCTTATTCTTTATTGCAGTACAGTTTTTTTTTATTCTTTATTGTTTATTGCACTACAGTTAGCATAATATATCCATACTTACCACACTCATGGCACAACCTGGCCAGGCACTCTACATGGGACTGAATGTTGCAAGCCCCCTCAGCTGCAGCTGTTGGTAGAGAAGCACGCCATTATGCATACAATTTTTGCACAGATTCAGCTTGCATTTTAGTAAAATAGTGGAAGAAATACTTACATATGCCTGGGGCATGCCCAGTCCTTGCCTCTTTCACCCAGATGTCCAATGTTCCTTTCTTTCTACGCTTCAGGTCATCATAGTGGTGATGACACTACTCACCAGTGCGGGGGATACCAGTAGCATTGGTAAGGTCCCTGACCAACCAATCCCAGGCCTCAGCCTTACATTCTGAGCACTGGTAACTGCCCTGTAGCAGCCTAGGTTCATAATTGCATTTCAGGAGCCCAACAAATACCCTGGACTCCTGCACACCCTATCTCTGTGCCAAATGTGCACACCCTCGCCAAACCACCTGGCATACTGACAGAAAGACTCCAAGTGTTCCAAATTCCCACCTATTGCCCTTAACATAGGCTGCTTTCCCACCCTTACACGTCATTCAGCAACATTCAAAAAAGTGGCGCAGTGCTTAGTGTCATGCAAACCAGTTAAGTGGGCCTGAGCATCACGAAAACTCACAAAACCAAGGTTTTAGTGCAGCTTATCAATGCGCAAACAATAGTAGCAATGATCATGTTTAAGCAGTGCTTAGCACTGTTCCACTCTTCCAAATGTAGAAGTCATGTTTTTAAAGTAAACAGAAATTTAGATTATATTTAACAAATGGTATGTCTGCTAGGGACTTCTTCACTGATGCTCGGTAGTCCAGGAATGGAGTGCCAGCACTCAAATAATACCAATGTCCACATAAATGTATGCAAAACTTTATTCACATCAATACAAAATAATAAAAAAGAGAAAATCAAGTGCTTTCATCTCCAGATTCGGAGACTTTATCAAGATAGAACTAAAATCATTAGCCGTTCTGTTTAAATCATTCATGATTAGATGCTGGACCAATCACAGCACATAACTCATGAATAATTAATCGGAATTAAAAACTTGTGACAAACATCTAAATTATAAATTATCACTATGAGATAAACAGATAAACTACCTATAAAAAACACATACAAGCACCCAGGAAAAAAAGTAGCATTCTTTTCAGTTACAATAGAAAATTAGAATAAAGATTATGGAGAAATGCATCCACCATCAGCTAATGGACTACTTACCTAACAAACTGCCAGCATGGTTTCAGGCCTTTTCATAGTACCACCGCAGCTCTCCTATCCTTCACCATCTCCATTAACAACAACCGTAATAACAGCACCCTCTCATCAGCACTCTTTATCGACCTGTCAAAAGCCTTTGACATGGTTAATCACCCCCTACTCATAAATATTCTGTCATCCCTCTCTCTAGATGCCAAAGCAATTCTCTGGTTCAAGTCTTACCTTAGTAACAGACAACAGGCAGTTATTTGGGAGAATCAACTATCATCCCACCTGCCAGTCTCCCTTGGAGTCCCTCAGGGTTCTATTCTGGGTCCTCTTCTTTTCTGTTTATTCATCAATGATCTTCATGTAGCTATATCTCAAGCCACCTGTATACAATATGCTGATGATTCTACGATTATATGCTCTGCCAACTCTATATCTGAACTTCAGTCTTTAACCCAGACAGCTTTCAACACAGTAGAGTCATGGTTCTTGAAACGGTTCCTTCTTCTGAACACCAAAAAGACCAAGCTACTACTGTTTACAGCAAACAGTAAGTCCTCCCCCATAGATTTCTCCATCCGATCCAATAATGGCACCCTTATATCCCCCGACTCTACAACCAAACTATTAGGAATCACAATTGATAATAACCTCACCTTTGATAATCACATTAATAACACCATTAAATCTGTAAATAAAAACTGGGCTCCCTATATAGGATAAAACCCTTCTTAACTCCAACAGCCAGAACTACTATTACCCACTCCCATCTAATTTCAACTCTTCTTTATGCTGCACCCATTTACACAAATCTAAAAAAATAATCTTACTAAACTAGCTAACTCCTACAATAGTATTGCTAGATTTGCCACTGGAAACCCATATAGAACTCACCACTGTCTTAACCTTCATCAGCTAGATGGCTCGAACTAAAAAACATTCTGATACTTTCCCAACTTACCATTGTCCATAGGATTTTCTACCAACCTAACAACACACCAATACTGAGCAACCTTATAGCACCCTATAGAAATCTTAATTCCTTATGATCTTCCAACAAACTTCTAGCTAGCACCACCAAGTCTAATAACTTCACTGGGGACTCCTTGTTCTCCAATACCGCTGGAAAACAATGGAACCTCTTGCCGTCTGACCTAACCTCACTACCCTCCCTACCACTCTTTAAACAAAGTCTCAAGAAACACCTTAAAACTCAATGGCTATGCCCTTGCTGTTACCCAGACTAATTTTCTGGATTTTTCTACTGCTATCTCTAGACTTCCTACTTTCTTCCACTCTTTGTTGTCTTCCCCTCTGAAGTTGTAGCACCTATATGCAATCTGAACTACTTAGGTTTTGTATGTATCCTTGAAAGTAGTTTACTTGCCTATCTTTATACTTCCTCATTTTTCTACTGCTACTGCTTAACCCCTTGTAAGTAGTACCTGACTGGAGTAAACTAGAATAACCGATGATATGAATGTATCTTAACAATGTATTGGTAATTGCCTTAGATATTCATACTGTAAAAATGATTTGTAGGTGTATTATGTTTTAATGCAATTCATTTCATACTTTTACCCATTATTCAAATTGTAATACTTTTTCTTGTACATTGTAAAACGTTTTGTTGTTTATCTGTGGAGCTTTTCTCCCTGGGCCTCTACTGAAAATCGATATATATATATATATATATATATATATATATATATATATATATATATATATAGCTGGACCAGCCCGGTCAACAAATGTAAAATAAATGTATTATAAATATAACAGTGTAAAACTAATGTTAAAAATATAAAAATTTTTAAAAATGTATGTATATATGTGTGTGTGTGTGTGTGTGTGTGTGTATATATATATATATATATATATATATATATATATATATATATATATATATATATATATGATGAGGGTCTATCCACTATACTTATATCCATTATAAAACTATCTAAAAAGTATATGAATATAAAAATGATGTATTAAGATATAATTAATGATTCTACAATGCACATACCATAGAACCATTAATGACTAAAATATATAAATCCAAATATAGCTATAAAACTATATTAATCAAGGACATATGCATGTAATACCTAGTAACAAAAATAAAATACATAATTTGTAAGTTACTAGCTCAAAAAATAAATATATTTAAATTCATTATCTACCCAATGCTTTTAATAAAAAAAAAAAAGTAATTGAAAAGGATTAATTTAAACCTGGCCACTGAGTTGCATTTGTCCTTAGTTGCTATAAGGCTACATTTCTCTCAAGGTATTGTGGCCATGGTCCACCTCTTGGATCAGTCTGTAAGGGCTCAATCACAGTAAATTTAAAAGTGTGGCCATGCAATTTGTTGCAATGTTTGCCAAGGCATTTGTATCCTTTTTCAATCTAGTATCTCTAAGATGTTCATAAATTCGTTTTTTTAATTTCCTCTCCATCTTTCCAATATAAAAGTAGGCACATTTGCAACAAAAAGCACAATACACAACCTTCTCAGTGTAACAGCTACACTTTTTCTTCAGAGTAACCTTTACACCATTAATGTTAACAGCTGACCCTTCTATTATGTATTCACAATAATTGCACAAACAACATTTTTTCATATAGCCCTTCATTTGTATATGGCCACCACCTTCAAAAATATTTTTAAGAGCTTGGCCTTTCCTATAGACAACAATAGGTTTCTCCCCAACGCATTGTTTAACTTCACTGCATTGCATAATGATAAAATCACCCAGTTTGTAAAAAGAATATCCATAATTTCTTTACTTGCCAGATTATAAGTAGTAATAAAGGCTGAAACGAAAATTAACATTAATCAACAAAACCCAAAACTGAAGGTACTAGCATAAATCAAATAATGTATCCAGTATGACAACAGATATAGTAGTCCAGTATAGTAAAATCACACAAATGAACTTTAATGGAAAGCGCTTTCACAATACAACCAGGAATTGCTTCATCAGACAACTGGATAAAAATACCGGTCAGATTTTAAACAAAATCCTAATACAAATACACCAATCAAAAAAGTATTATTCACAGAAAAACCCTCCCCCTTATTAACAAATCAATTAAACCATGCTTGAAGAACATGTCCAACCAAGTAATAAAATGTGACATATTTCATGTATTAAAAACATAACATACACATAATGTAAAAACATGCTGCAGTATAAACATGTTAAAAATAATACATTCAAAAATAGTTACATTATCTAAGAGTCCGAGTTTTGAGTATGGGTTTCAAGGGGACAGAATCATTAAGACCCAGTTCCCTGTGTGCTCCAAGTCTCAAAATCCATTCTATCTCGGCACATTCCATCCTAGTAACAAAGTCCCCTTAACTAACGTCTAACTTTTGTATGTGTAAAACTTGGAAAACAAAGGTATGGCTATCCCCCATGGCCATGGTGTGTTTGGCCAGAGCACTATAATCCAATCTTTTTCTAGTACAGTATACATGATCACGTATACATTTCCTAAGCCTCCTATTGGTCTTACCTACATAGTAATTAAAGCAGACCACACAATGGGCCAAATATACTACATTGGAAGTGTTGCAGTCCGCTCGTACCCTCAGCTCCAAACGATATCCTGTCTCTGGGTGCCTAAAAATCTAGATTGATCTATAAAGAGACACTGAGCACAAGAACCACACTTGAGTATTCCAAACAGATCAGTCCGCAAGGTGGCATGGTCTCTAGGATAACAAAGTTGTTGTTTAAGACTTTTCATGTTTTTAAAAACAAACTTGGGTATATTCCCCACTAACTCCCTTGTCTTGTCATCCACTAGTAAGATATGCCAGTTCTCCTCTAAGTTTTTATACCACGCAAAATTGGCAGTGTAAGGTATAACCATGGGCACCAAGTCCACCCCAGCACATTCACTAGCTATACTATCAACAGCCAATGGTGGAGGGGCAAAATAAGGTTTGGCTCTATGTTGTGTCCCCTGTTGAACCTTGAAACATGCTCTTTCTATGTCTTGTTCATTATATCCTCTCTTCTGGAAACTTTCTCTTAAGCTATTCAGCTCCATGGTATAATCCATCTCCTCACAACATAAGCAGGACAGCCTCATTGCCTGTCCTCCAATGATATTTGCAAAGACATGAGGTACATGCATACACTTGCGATGCAAGTAAGCCGGGCAGTAACAAGGTTTCCTGTGTAACTTAGTGCTCCATTGATTGTTGCACTTAAACATAGTCACATCTAGATAATCAATACTACTAATAGAATAATTAATAGTAAACTTCAGAAAGCTTTCTGTGTTATTGATACAGTTATAAAACATGTTCAAGCTTTGCTCATCACCTTGCCAGCCAATAAAGAGATCATCCACAAACCGGCTATAAAATACGATATGTGGATTATCTACCAGAAATTCTTGTTCCCACTCCACCATTATCAGATTAGCATAGGTGTTGGTGCAGCTGGTGCCCATGGCTACTCCCGCCTTCTGCCAGTAGCAGGTACCCTCAAACAAGAAAAGGTTATGTTCTAAGACCAACTCAAGAAGTAAACATAAAAAATCTATCTTCTCCACTGTAAACTTTCCGTGTTTAATCAAAAGTGATTTCACTTTAGCTACCCCCTGATCATTGGGTATGCTAGAAAAGAGGGAGACCAGGCTGAGTGTTGCTAAAACTTTTAACTCAACAGGTTTATGTTCTTGAATAACTTTATATAAATCCCTAAGGAAATGCTCAGAGTCCTTTAATACTTGTGGGAAGTCAAGCAAAGCTCTCCTCAACTCATGTTCCAAGTAAATAGAAATCGGCTCAGTTAGCCACCCAGCACCCGCTACAATTGGTCTAAATTTACATTTCTGAGGGTCCTTATGTATTTTGGGTAGGCCATGTAAACAGGGGATCAATGGTTTATCCACCCACAAGTATTGAAATAAAGTATTATCTATCAATCCCATGCTCTTACTTTCCAGTAAGGTGTTAAAAATCTCTCTAGACATACAATCTATCTTTTCCAAATCTACCTTTTTCATACGTATTAACATCATTTAACATTTCACGCATCATGAGTAAATAGTACTCAGAGATTAAAATCACCACAGGCCCTCCCTTGTCAGCAGGACGAATAACTATCTGCTGATTACATTGTAAATCCTTCATAGCTTGCCTTTCCAATGCTGTCAAGTTGTTAGTAATAATATTTCTTATTTTCATAAAGTCTGAAGCATAAACATCTTTCTCACACGTCCTCAAAAAAATTTCTAAATTAGCAGGCAAAACAGGTACATATGTACTTTTTTTCTTGTGTACTTTATTATCATAAACAGATAGATATTCAGAAAACTGCTGTTTCAAAGCTACATTGCATACATATAAACAAATAGCTATTAATAAATCACTAACATTAATGTTTTTGGGGAGAATAATGTGCAGGACACATCCAATACTGTTACTTCTAATCCGGTGGTTAGAAGGAAGATTATTTCCAAGCCCAAGGGTCTGGTTCAACCAAATTTTCCTTTACCCTTTCGTCCAGGAAGGAAAAGATCATTCGACCAGGAATTTCAAAACGTGAATTTGAAGCACAAGGAAGCATCAACCAACATGCAGCTACGCACTTTAAAGAAGATTTGGGGATATACCCAAGGGGATTAGTATGGAATATCTCAGATTATACCCTCAATGAAGCTAAGGTTATGCTTTTAAACAAAGGTTTGAACTTTATTCCTTCTATGGACATTAATGTTAGTGATTTATGTGCTTTTTTTAAAAACTGTCTCGCTATGTTAAACTCATTTAACATAGCGAGACAGTATGAAGCAATGGAGATCTTGCATTCTCCATTGCTTAAAAAAAGAGTTATAGTAATGGAAAAAGTCTGGGCGACCGGACCTTTTTTCCATTACTATAACTGATTGGTCAGCATGCACGTTTTTGAATATTAATGGGGGGTTGTTATATAATGAGGTATATAAATCTTTAACGTCTATAGTAATAAAAAAAAAAAAAAACAGTATCAATAAATTCCAAATTGTTAATCCATTGCAAAAAATCCCATGAATCCTTACACAGACTCACTTCATTAGCAACAAAAGATTTTAACTTAATGTCCAAATATCTAGCAATAGGATACGTAATGGATCCTCGCCTATCTACAATTGGGCACATGGGTGATCTGAGACACTTTTATGTATTTTGGGTAAACCAAAAATACATGGAGTTCTTGGGTTTGCTAGGGACTCAAGCCCAGGACCTACAAAGTTTTAGGCTCTCACTCTACCCATTTAGCTACTTGGAGAGTATATAAACTAGTATACCTTCACATATACTACTGCTTCACATATACTACTAAGCTACCATGGCAAATTGTGCAAATGGGCTTAAATGGGCTTAAACATAACCAGAAATAAATATTTAATCACATCTGGCTTCTATTTTTAGATGTCTGGCAGATGTCAGCTGTCTATGTGTAAACAAGGCCTGGCATTGCTGTGCTCCATGCTGCGCTGCACAAATGAACATTAAAAAAAAACATTTTTTTTAAATTTAAACCTCCCTCATAAAATACAGATATGATAATTAATTACATTCAGTTTCTATTTTTAGATATCTGGTAGGTGTCAGCTGCCTATGTGTAGATGCAGCTTGGCATTGCTGCATTCCATGCCGTGGTATACAAATGGACATTAAAAAAAGGAAAAAGAAACATAAAAAAGTCAAATAAATTAGAAATTTAAAACACAAGCTATTAGTTCATACATTTCAGCAGCAGCAGGGAACATTACAGGGAGCCTCACCATGTACATAACATCTGACCAGCCTCTACACTTCTCCCTATACAAATTTAATATCCCTGTTACTATGCTGTCCCACAGTAACATGCTATGATTAATATGTATGGTTCACTACCGAGGGGGGAACCATGGGCATGTACACAGGTACATTCCATGTAGGCTCTACACGGACCCTAGACAGATTTTATTGAATCCTGGGGTAAGTGAAATTAATGTAATTAATGTGTGAAATAGAAAGGACTAATCAGAAGCATTTGCATCATTCTATATCTATATTTCTTTGCATAAGCAATTACATCTGATGCCATACTTACTCAACAGGAATGTTCAGATTATGCCCAATACAGACACATCATAATAAATAGTTTGAAAACAGGGTGAATGGAGAACAAATTCAAAAAGTGTGATGTCATCTCTTATGCTGAATAAGTATGATGTAATGATAATTAAGAGCAGTATTGCAGACTGTGGGTTCCATTAGACCTACACCAAGACTGTACTCATTTATATGTGCCCATTAAGGTGCTACATGGTAACGCTGAAGAGCTATTATTTGTAAAGGTTGATCTTTTTGAGTGGTTAATCAGCTGAAAGGAGGAGGATTGGGAGTGAAAGCAAAATGCAGTGGGGGTGGGGGACAGTTATAAAGAATGTAAGTCTGAAAGATAATAGCATGGAAAGTCCACAGGCTCCACATGAGATTGATAATTTAGCCTTGAACAAGTCCAGTATCAAATAAGTACTGAGGTAGTCATCTGTTGTTTTAGGCCATTTTCTGTGTTTGAAACTGTTGCAAAACTCCAAAGAGGACAAGGGCTACTTTTAGACTGTTCATAATGGTACATAAAAATGTATTCAAAGAAGGGCTTCCTTCACAGAAATAACAGAAATGCCACCACCCGCATCTTAAACTATCAGAAACTGGAAGGATAGCATAATAAAACAGTTATAAATTTCAGCATGCTATAGTACAAGTCTGGTTTTCTGCACATATTTTCTTGTAGGCTGTTACATGCACTTCAGAAGCACATACCCATAAAATAGTAATCAAAGCAGGCAATGCAAAATGGGTGTTGTTTGCTAAGGCAAATTATATCTTTTACACATCTGTGTAAAAAGCTTTAATACAAAGTCATACAGCTGCAGTGTTCAAAAAGAATTGTAATATTGTATCTTTTCTGGCACACACACATATGCACGCTTGCACACATGCATGCTCACGCGCATACACACACACACACACACACACACACACACACACACACACACACACACACACACACACACACACACACACACACACACACTGTGAAAAGCCTGGCGACAGTCTTATATCTTCCTGAAACTGTTTTGATTTTTCTCCAAACTGGCACCAGAAAATACTGTCTTATTCAGCACTACCTATCTACTCACTGACCAACCTGAGTAGAGAAAGTGAAGGATTATTAGTGAACAAGCATGATCTTATCACATAAGGGCTTCTACAGGGAAGTTACATTTTTTAGCATTTCACGTCATTATGCTGATATATTATAGGCTTCAAGTTTGCATTTGTATGAAATGTTTAAACATATTGATCTAGAAGCATTTCAACAGTATTCTGTTCTTTTGGAATGGTAAATTTCTATAAATAGGAATGAATGATGGTTTCCGTAGTGGAATGGTTCTTTTATAAAATCAGTGGCTGAGCATAGACTGGGTGCACTTAAGGTCTGGAAAGAGTTGAAACTTCTAGAAAATGATGCATGGGATATATACCAGTAAGCATTATTTTATTGGAAAGTGAGATATATCTTATCTAGGGCAATAGACTCACTGGCTTTTGTCAATTAATCTGAGGACAGATGTATCTGTGTGTGTGCATGTGTATCTGTGTGTGTTCATGTGTGTGTGTGTGTGTGTGTGTGTGTGTGTGTGTGTGTGTGTGTGTGTGTGTGTGTGTGTGTGTGTGTGCATTATGTTTGTGTGGGTGAGTATACCATTAAATGTTAATGAGTACTAATATCAATACACATTACATTTTCATCCTAGCATGTCAAAATCACACCTAACCCAAAATCCAACATTGTAGAAGACGCACCTATCATGAAAATAAAACAGTATCCTTTTGTGACCACTGAAACAAAAAAAGGCCACTATACTGCAGAGATATGAGTTGTCCCCATATACCACCTTATAATTGCTTATTCTAACTCTACCTCTGCCCCTAACTATAATCCTATGCATTATGTTACTAAACATCCTTTCACCACTAACACCATTTAACAACACATAAAGACCCCCCCACACACACACACACACACACACACACACACACACACACACACACACACACACATACACACTTTACACATAACAGTACACAAGCACAAATTAAAGCTATCCTTCTCCCTTTCCTTTACATTAACCCTAACACATGAACACTTGCACATGAGAAAACATACATACATACACACAGCCCCAATGCTGAAACTTTCATTATAAACAAAAGTTTTGGCATTACCCCACTCTCATTTAGCTAAAATTCAATGTTGCATGATTCCAGTGTTCCTGCAATTGACAAATTTTGCATTTGTCCAATTGCAATCAATGGGGAGGGTGGCCAAGATGGCTAACTGAGTGCAGCAACTGGTGAATGCTCTATGACTGAAAATGTTTCTCTGACAGAAATAATAATAAAAAAATTCAACTTTACAATCAAAAAATTTAAATTTGGAGGTACTTGTCAGCTAACTGTATTCACTAACAGTAGTAGAAAAGATTTATACCTTCAAGTTCTTCAAAAGCTACAATTTTTCTGTCAGAATTTCAACTGCTTTGTTAAGAAAGAAGAGACTTCAGCATGAGTCACTCAAGAAATGATACTCATGATTCTTGTATTAAAAAAGATATACAGTCGCTAATATATAGTATGCAGGATATATTTTACTTAAAATAGACAAACAGGATACCAAACTAGACAATTTCCAGAAAGAGACCAGAAAGAAGATGGAACATTTAGAAATTCCTATGAAAAATTCTTATGAAACAACAAAGTGCACAAATCAGCAGTATGGAAGAAACTTTAAATGATCATGAAAGAAGAATAACTGAAGGTGATTCTTAGACTTAATTTCTTCCAAGACAACATAACTGGTTCACAGAAACACTTGATGATTTAGAAAATAGACTGAGATGAAATAATATTAGAATTTATGGTATACCTGAAAGGTACGAGGGAGACAATATAATAAATGTCTTAACAACCTGGCTACATAAAACATTCAATCTACTTGAAACCTATCCTTTGGAATTGAAAGGGCCTTCAAAGAAGGAAAACTCACCACCATGTTCAATTATAGTTAAATTCATATCTAGCTTAGAAAACGATCAAATATTAAAAACAGCATGGTCCAGCCAAACTATTAAAATGTGTGAATATATAGTCAGATTTGACAATGATATTCCAGTAAAGTAATGAGTACACAAAATTTCTGTTTATCACTGACCAACGAATTTAAAACGAACAGTATTAAAGCCACTTCTATGTTTCCTGCAAAGATCAAGCCTCCGTGTAAGAGATACATGGCTTACACGGAGGCTGCAGTTAAACGGTGTGACGTCAGCATGTCATGCATATGCATGAGGGCATGCTGAATCACAGCGAAGGCTAACACGGTCCGTGGAAGACAGTAGGCGTGTCTGTAGGCCGAGCCCTGCAAGCGAACACACCACCAGAAGAGTAAAATTGCCCAAAGTAAACACCCAAAACAGAGGCCATGGAAATGTGAATAAACACAACACAACACATGCCCCCACAGACTATGAACATAAAATATATAAATGAACATGTTATATATATTTTTTAAATCGTAAAAATGTTTGCCCGTGAGTGCGCTTGTTTGCGCGGGCATGCCCGTAGTTTAGCCACAGTTAGCAATCAGTGGAAAAGGATATAAGAACTAAATAAGCAAAGTAAGCCAAGAAGCAATAGCGTAGCTGTAGAGATGTTGGCTGAAGAGCAGGCATTCATGGTGCGAGCCCCCACAACACCAATTTTTATTTCTAGTAAAATAAGCACGAAACAAGTCCCTGACAAACATGTACACATATAAAATCACAGTATATGTAAAATGTAATGAAATAGTCTATTTATTTTGAAGAAATGTGAGATAACAAAATAATAAAAGATGCCAGATGTGTCTATAGCTGAGCTACAGTTTAACAAGGTGAGTGCATCTGCCCGTAGGTGAGCAGTGGTTTAACAGGTGCAAAATGAGTGCCCGTAGGTGAGCAGTAGTTTAACACGCTGAAACTGTGTGCCCCTAGCTGAGCTGAGCGTAATATAAGTGCTGATAGCCAAATGATGCATAAACCAGCGTAACCCGTTTGCAACAAGCTAACCAACGGGCAACGTTGAGCAAGCTGTAACAAAACTGCCTTTACACAGACACACCCCTCAGCCTGTCTAGACAGTCATAAAAAATAAAAAGCAGTGGCCAGGTTCGAACCCAGGATACTATGCACCATAGTCAAGGTACTGAACCACTAAGCCATGACAGCAGTACCTTTAAATGCAGTAATAGCAAATATATAGGAATGAATACAAAGTGGAGCATGACAAAGCAGGTTTTGTGATGTTGATACAATTCCAAAATGGCCAATCACAGATATGTGTGGGAAAAATGGCATATATAAGCCCCATAGGTGGGAATACACAGCATAAATGATTGTAGAACTGACTTGCAGTCAGAATGACAGGAGTAGGTGAGGGTAGTTGCTTTCAAGCACAGAGGTGGGGCGTTGAGGAGTCCAGATACATGGTCTGGCTCCTAGTCCACAATCATGAGGCCCAACTCATGCAGGGCCAGGTCCTGTGGGGAGCATATAGGGCTGAGGCGTGGGACCGGTTGGCTCATGATCTCACCAGTGCCACAGGGATTCCAAGGACTGGTGAGCAGGTTCGTCACCACCATGCGGACCTGAAGAGACGCAAGCAGGACCAATTGAACCTTTGGATCCAGGAGGCCCGGCAAATGCCCAACGCCCCACTACTGAGTAAGTTATATGTAATTATGTATGTAAGAAATTAAACTAGCTGATATTATGGAGATGTGTATTCCAATATTACTTCATTTATATTACAGCTGCAGGTGTCCGTTCTGCGAACCACAGAGCTTATGGCAATAGGCTGGTGCAGTTGCGCCACCAGGCAGGTCAGTAATCCTCTCCCAGTAACTGTAAAGAAATATAAAAGTATGACAGTTAGCAAAAGAGTGCAGTGTAGCCACTAAGTAATAGAATGTGCAAGTAACAAGTGTAAGAGTGTTTGCAAGTATTGCTTGATTACAAAAGTGTGTTGCAGTCTGTAATCCAAACAGAAAAATTAAAATGTCTGAAATAAAGTCTGAAATAAAGATGCCCCACCTGTAATATAATAGTACACAACCTGCAGCAGGCTGAAAAGTACAGCTGCAGAAGATGAGCAAATCACATGTGTGAAATATACCCTGTTGAAATACTGAAACATGACAGAAGTGAGACTGCTGGAAAGGATTGTAATAACTACAGGTAAAACATGTCAATAAAGCCTAGAAGTAAGTACCATCCGGAATAGTAAAATGAAAACAAGTGCGAGAGTGTGAGAAAGTGTTATGAATCCACCAATAAAGTAGTAATAACCCCTGAATAAAGTATACTGCAGTCAGTACAGAATGAAATGCATGTGAGAAGCAAAACCAAACAGCGAAATCTGTTCAAAGTGTTGCTGCAGCTGGAATGTGTATCCCAAAATCTGGATATGTTGCTCTCAGTCTGCAATATGCAGATAGTATGATTGTCTGACATACCAAACATCCACAGTTGTCTATAGCTATATAAAGCAAATATAGCAGGATGATGTAGCTGAACAAAGCCAGATATGAATGTGTATGAAGAACAATAAAATGTATATTGATGTAGCAGTAACAGTCCTATCACCAAATTGAAGTAGTTATCATATAGGAAACTGTAGTTAGAACAGTAGTGTGTATATATGTGCAGCTATTAGAAATGTACAGCATATGTATTGGTATTCGAAGGTGTTAATATTATTTTCTTCACCCCACCCTATAACCACATATAACCCATTCCACATGAAAATGGTACGTGCAATCACAATTAACACCCCTAGACATTTGTCCTGTTGGGTCATAAATATTTGCATGTCCGTTGATGCATCTGCCTTGTTCATACATCCAAACCTGATGGCCTGTTGCCATCAATCAACCCTGCATGTTGTTGGACTGTGTATTGCTGTTCAAATTATGAATGTGTTATGCTCGCTGTTTAATGGTGTGAATATCTGGGTGTTTGGTTAATGGGAATACTAATGCATGCTGTTACAACTAATTGTGAATGGAATTATATGTTACTAACCCAAACTGTCATGACATAATGCAAAACATAGGATGATAGGGAAGGCGGGTTTCAGCGGCCCCACCTGTCCCACCTCAGCTGACGAGTGCACCTGGCACTAGTGCCCAGTCTGGACCCTCCTCCGGTGGCCCTGTACCACCTGCGGGTGGAAGCGCTGCAGGGGATGGTGCTCATCCCCCTCTGCAAGTGTGGCTGGAGGAGAACCACCACTCACCCTCCGTAGCGTCCGGACTGTGGTGTGTAGGGAGATCCAGGACTCTGTTCTTGGGCCCCTATGCCAGCTTGAGGCACAGGTGGCACAACTTACGGGCATGCCTGTTGCTCAGCCTACACAGCCCCCAGTACAGCCCCATCCTGGGCAGTGAAGGAACAGTGGCAACTGCCCATGGGTGGGGATATCAGTTCCACTGTTACCATCTGTGGGCTCATGGGCTCTGGATATCCAAACCTCCGTCCCCGTCAATTGTGTAACCCCCCCCCACACATGGCATACACTGCCCCTGTATGCGTCTTGTTTGTCTTGTCTGTTGACCTACCCAACCTACCTCCCCAGCTATACAGACTTCCTTCACCTGACATACCACTCTCACCTGAAAAAAAAAAAAAAAAAAGGGCACTCTGTACCCACAAAAAAATTACGCCCCATACATAGCTGCCCATTCCGCAAACATGTCTGCTGGACATGGAAACTATCAATTACAATTGGCTGTACAACAAGTATTATTGTTGTCCTGACACCTCTCTCAGGGGTGGAAGGTTTCAAATATCACACCAAATTAGATACATATGCACAGCTGTTGCTGATGAAGAAATGGGCAGCTATGGGCCTTACCTACATCCCTCCTGCAAAACCCAAGCTTGTTTCCCTACTGTCTTACCCTCTTTGTGGCCCCTTTTTCACCACTTTCCTCTCTCCCCATTTTCATTTCTTTCAAAGAATATAGCGCGGGTGTGCGCAGGAGTAAGCACTGTTAAGCGGTTGTAAGCGGGTGTGCGCGGAGCTGAACGCCAGTGTGTATGTGGGAGCTCCGCGCAAACCAGTGCTAACCCAGTTACAACTGCTTAAAAGTGCCTTAGTCACTCTGATTGACAGGTCCTGTAGTCAGTTCAAAAGCAAAATAAAATCCCACTGTCAGTCCCGAACCCAGGACCTTGGAAACAGTAGTCTGCATGACCTACCACTAAGCCATGACTCTTACACAAGAGTGTTGTGCTAAAATAAATATATCATGTAATACTAGGAATGAATGTAAAGGGAATATAGGATGTGTAGTACACAAAGCATGTCATTTATACTTACTGTCAAAACTAGTGGATTACCATAATAGTAGTGTGTGAACAGAAACAGCCATGCTAGCTGGTAGCTAGTAGGTAATAATGTCAGTTAATGTACATGTATAAATGTATGTATATTTACATATATATATATATATATATATATATATATATATATATATATATAGTTGTAGGTGTCAGTGTGCATACACACTTACTACAGGAAACAGGAGAGAGAAATGGAGAAATGTGAATCTACAACACAGCCTGAATCATGAGAGAGATTTACATGCACAGAAAAGTGTCCACAGCATACCAGCAAGGTCCCCGCCCTTACAGTCTGAAAGGGCAACGCCTATCTCACATACCCTTTTATAGCACTGTCCTGAAATCACAGTGAGAACTGCAATCAGTACACAACTGGCTGCATGCAATTAGCAAATGCTTGCTTACAATTGGTGCAGAGGCCATCACATGGACCTATGCAGATACCTACAAAAGCATCCTGTACTAACACTCCACACATGCAATACGTTCATTGCACTGTCTGGAGGCAGAAAGAGGGAGAGAGACAGACAGACACAGAGACAGAGAGTGAGAGAAAAAAAAAAAAAAAGAAAACACACGCTACACACTGAGTCTAAGCTGTCAGCAGTGACAGTAGCAAGCCATGCCAGCAGCAGCAGGAAGCAGAAGTAGTGGTAACGCAACCAGCTGTGACAAACACAGGTAATGTAAAGTAGCAGGTTAATAGTCTGCATACTGTGAACCCTCCAAATGTGTCATAGGTCTGTATCTATAGGTATGTCCATGTGATATGTTGTGTGCACGTAGTTCCACCAAAAGGGGATGACTATACATTACATGTCAGTCAGTATTAGGCCATGATCCTGGCAGCAGTTGTCTGTGCGTTGCCCTCATCAATGGCTGTAGTGACTGTTTTGAAAGGTCAACCAGGTTCAAAAGGCAGGATCAGCCCATCACAAAGGCAAACTGGCCGGGAATAAGTGTCTGCAGGTACCCAGTATCACTGTATATGCATCCCATACTGAATAATTCCATAGCTTAGCAGACCAGGCCGGTTATGCTTATGATGCGGTAGTTCCCAGGGTCAGTAGAGGTGCCTCCTTAGTGGTGTGGGACCACTGTTGCTGTATGCCAGTGTTCAGGTACATATCCTGTAGTACAGCCAAGGTTAAATATCAGTCTTATATGCGGTTGTATGTCCTCTTGGGGTGCACGTAGCACACATCCAGGGATACCATCAGGTCACAGTGATGCTGTGTGTTCTGCTTTGCTGAGGGCGGCCCTCACCTGGATATGTGAAATGATAGGGAGGTTACAGTCAGCTGTGATAAGTATTTCTACTTGTGGGGGAGAAAGAGGGGGGATACGTGCACTGAACCTGTCTGCAAGGATGTTGCCAATATCTGTGTGTTCGGTGAATGTTAAGTAGGTGTGTATTAACTCAGAGCATATATGAGGCATTTGCCTTCCCTTAATGTGAATCTGCTCTGTCCTGCAGAAGCCTCCTGCTATTGTTATACAATCTGCCTCTGGCTGGGGTCCACCGGACAGGATGCCTAACCTTTGTGCATAGGGTCTGGGTTAGAAATGTGTGTGCAAGTTCCATGCAATCTGTGGGATGTCTGTGGTAAGCATTCGCAAAGAGGTCAGCAGTGTGGGTTGTGGCTTCCACTGGCCCAGTGGGCTGCATGGATACCATCTCAGTCCTGACAAGTGAATAACTGTCTAATCACATACATATCAAAGTAGTCTACTGTGCTGGTGGTGGTGGTGGGATATGTATATCCAGGCCGAGTAACTTGTGTCCAGATCACACTAGTGGATGGCGTTCCACATACAGTACCTTGGTATGAACCCCCAGAGTGAGGTTGTGCATTGGACCTGTCGCAGTGTGCTGACCGATGGGGCATGCTACTATGTTGTATGGAATGTGGCAGGTATTGTTGCACAGGTGTTGGCTGAGCACTGATATCTGGCCATGTACTTGTGTATCCACCACGAGACACACACATGCAACATATGGGAGTAGTACTATATCACTACACTTGAGTATCATGTATAGTATGTGTGCCATATATTGCTGACATAGTCTGCTGATATCCTGTTTGTATTCTCTTCCAGGGAGATGGCGCATCAGCGTAATCCCGCCTACTCTGCAGCGGAAGATGAGGAGATACACCAGAGCCTGGTGCGGGATTATGACATACTGTTTTCCCGCACCAGCCAGAATCAGCAGGAGAGGGCTGCACTGTGGCAAGACCTTGTCCATAGGGTAAATGACATTGGCACACATAATAGGACATATGAGCAGGTACGACATCACTGCAGTGATTTAATCAGAAATGTCAATCAGCGTGCGTCGGATATCCACAGGCAACAGGTTGCCACAGGAGGTGGGGTGGCCACACATCCCCCCCTCACCAGACTGGAGGGGCTACTCCTAAGTGTTGCAGCTCCAGCCCCGGAACAGCAACAGCAATACACCTGCATCATGATGGAGGCTGGGTCCACACAGCAGCACGACAAGGAGCATGCAGGTAATATGCCATATGTACACTTGACTGTTCTGTACACTGTTAGTTTATGCATGTGTAAGATGTGTCCGTGGTATGTAGCTGTCAACATAGTATGTAATTGTGCAGGTGTGATATTGGCAATATCAGCAGCTGACGTGTGAAAGGCAACTGGTGTACTACTGCACTGTATCATATGCAGTATCAATAGCACAGTTGTGCCCACTGACAATAATCTCCTCATTTCTGCAGGTCCCTCCGGTGTTACAGCAAGGCAGGCCATCCATGCTGGTGAGTGTGTTTAACAACACCTATAATAGTCCTGATAGTGCTAGTAATACTAGTGTAACTCAGTAGTGCTCTGTATGTATACTGCGGGGTGTGCATGTGTGCAGCTGTGCAGGTGTGCCTGTGTCCATGTGTGCATGTGTGCCTGTGTCCACGTGTGCATGTGTGCATGTGTGCATGTGTGCCTGTGTCCACGTGTGCATGTGTGCATGTGTGCATGTGTGCCTGTGTCCACGTGTGCATGTGTGCATGTGTGCATGTGTCCACATGCGCATGTGTGCATGTGTGCATGTGTACATGTCTCCACGTGCGCATGTGTGCATGTGTTCCTGTGTGCCTGTGTGCATGTGTGCATGTGTGCATGTGTGCCTGTGTCCATGTGTGCATGTGTGCATGTGTCCACGTGTGCATGTGTTCGTAAGTGCATCACTGGTAACATTGTGTGGACACTGTAAACTGTGTTTCCTGTCTTCCTCCCACAGGTTCTGGTGCTGCTCTGGTGTCCTGCAGCAGGGGAACCTGAATCTGGTGCCACAGGTACTGGTAATGATGATATCTGTGTAATGGCACAGGAAGGTGTGTCAGGGTCCACCATTGGTCAGCCAATTGACAGTACACAGCTGTCAACCCCATCATTGCGCACAGTCATCCTGCCAGTACAGCCTTTGTCACCATTGTCCCTAGGTGATGGACAGGATACAGTGGGCATTGACCAGGGTAATGTGGTATCTGTGGCACATGCTTCCCCACACAGCAGCCATGGGCAGGGTCCTGCGATGGTACCACACAGACAGTTGCCCATGGGTTCTCGTGGGAGCATCCGTGGACGTACTGCCTCTGGCAGACGTGCCCAAAGAGGTCTGTCAACCTCAGCTATGTTTCGGGCTGTCATGCAGGCACAGTTGCGTATGGAAAGGTACACCAGACAGGGTCTGAGGGAGCTGAGAGCATGTCGCACAGCCATGACTGACAGTATGCGTGACATCGCGGATGCTATCCGTAATTTCACCGATGTCATAGACAGACATTGTGGGGACATATTACAGCAGTTCCACAACCAAATGTCCATGAGCCAGGGCAATGGTGGGCGGTTGCGGCGTCAATGTGGTCGTATGCCAGCAACAGCAGCAGCTGGCAGTCGACGCGGACAACAACAGGCCCGCCCATGCCCCCATAGTGCCAGCAGCAGCCCCAGCAATGCTGGGTCTGTGCTGTCATCGGAACGCCCCAGGAGACCACGTGCACGTGGCTCTGGACAGTCCCAACAGGGACCTGTGTCCAGTCAACACAATCCTGCTTCTGATGACAGTACCCAGTCTGGCTTAGTACCGGATACGGTCCGTAGCATGCCTGCCAGGCACAGGTACCGTGTCCGTGCCCACAGACACTGATCTGTATGACCTGCCAGGTGCAGTCTGTGGCTGTCCACAAACCCCTGTATATAGCAGCCATGAGGTGGAACTGTGTGCGTGCATACACACATGCGAAATGTTAACACCTAGGGCTACCACATACACGCACACACTGCACCAACAGTGCCCCACCCTGTACTGCTGTCCCTCACCAATGCACATACATACACATGTCAATTGGTGGTATCAGTGGCAGACTCAGGCATACCTAATTCACACCCTGTGCATATGATGAAACTGTGCCACCTCCTGTAATCTCCAACATCAGTGCAGGAACAGGTAAACACGTTGCTGATGCACAGGGTGACTACATAGAAGTGTATTAGTAGTATCATGTTGGTAACAGTACAGTGTGCTGATATGACTGTGTGTATATCCCAGCATGCCTGATGCAGTAACTGTATGACTGTCCTGAATTGTTATCTGCACCCATAGTACATACCAAAGTGTAACAGCTGCACATTATTGCATACCGATGGTAAGGATGTCAACAGATAGCCACATACATGGGTAGCACAGGGGGGAAGCTAATGCAAGTAGTGATACGCAATGATGGACATGTACAGTAATGGTGGCAAGTTGCCCACATCGACTATGCAATGTGGATGTTTGCACATGTTGATATGTGTGCAGTACCAATGTAATCCAAATCACAATTAACTATGACATAATATCAGTTCTACCATGGACATCTGTGCTGTGCATTCCTGGGTACATGTTGATAGTGCCTACATATTTGCACTGTTACCTACTGTTAGTGTTACCCCTTCTTTGTTGTACAATGGACTACTTCCAGCCCTGCTTACTGTAGCTTTGTTTACATGCATGTTCCCTTGGGGTTCCCTGGAACACTGCTTCCACCTGCAATGCAGAGTTACAGTGCTTCTGTGGACTCCTAGTGACATCTGCATTGCGTACGATACGTATGTCAAGTTTTCACATGACAGAACGTCACTCTCTGTCCTGTTCGCATGTACGTTGCCTGTGACACATTGCACATGTCTTACCTGGCATTTACCCACATGTGCAGTCATATATGCCAGTGCTATGAAACAGTAGCAGTACACCCACACATACACACCTTCAGTATGTTGTTCCCCATTGGCCCTATGTTTTGGTACTCACCATGGCAATCACACTACTAGGGTAGCATGTGCAAAGGTAACCTGTGAATCACCTCTATGGTCCAGTTGTGGTTTATGTGAGTCATGTGGCAATGTCACAGCTGCCACATGTATGCAGTCAACCATCACCCTTGGCCAGGAATGTACAACACATGTGTGGGATGCCACCACATAGCCAATCCGGGGACTGAGCACTCTGAACCCAGTATTGCCATACCCTGTCAGGGTGGCATGTCATACGACAGTGACTACAATACCAGTCAGACATAGGCACGCACTGACAGCAAGCTGAACACACTGGGGCATACTTGGAGACTCAGAATAGCATTCTGCCTGAGCATCACACACCTCCGCAGCTGGCACACAGGCATATGTTACGTCGGAACAGAGCACATGCCACACATGGCACACACATCCCGTGTGCCACACGCTCACAGCCTGTGGGGCTACACAACTCACCTGCTACAGATGTGTCAGGTACCTCTCTTGGCCACTGCAGTGGGGTCCCGCTCAACAGGCTGTACATGGTGAAGGCCACAGTGATATGCCTCTGGGGCACTATGATCCACCACAAAACACATGTATACAGGTCAGTCAGAGGCATGGACACAAATGACTCAGTCATTGACCATGCCACTATGGATGACCTGAGACATACCTCCCTGGACTACATGATAGGGAACATAGAAGGGATCTCTCAGCATGTGGCATGGGCCAGTATGAGCCTGATCTTGGTTGTCATCATACCCTCACCAGGTATGCTACCACTATATGTAGGAAGGGTGTTCTATGTCTACATTCTGCTCAGTCTCCAATGTCATTCATAGGGTATCCACTGGCTGTCAACATGTGCTTACATGCTAGGGAAGCCACAATGATGTGTGAGGGGCAGTTTGCTTGTGACACCCATGGCCCAATGTATATTGGCAAAGCCCCTTGATACACACATACTGCCTTATGCTGCAGGACACGGATTACATAGCCACCTCTGCAGGTATCACACAGGATAGGACACTAACAATGATGCTACACAACACCAGCAGTGTACACCGCAAGATGCATGCACTGGACACTGTCCTCAGCACGGTGAACTGCAATGTCTGTGTAGTACCAGAGTCCTAATTCATGGCTCACAGGTGCAACCCATCACTTCCAGGTTATACCTCATACCATGCCTGTTGTCCCCTACACATGTAACATGGACAGGGGTGTGGTATCCCAAGGCACCACAGATACACACACCTCCAGGTTGTTGGCACAGCACAAAGCATCAGGGCCTATTCATGTGCAGCTAACAGTGTGTCGACTGCCGTCTGGTTCATAGCTGGCACACACAACCCTCCCATACACAGGAAACCTACCTATCCTCCATAACAACACTGGCAATATGACAGTCTCAAGAACTGTCTTTATATGGCTGGACTGCATCCAGCCAAACATTGTGCGTGAGCATTACTGTAGCTACAACACACTAGTTGAAGGGTTCCCAGCATGTGGTCACTGAATTGCAGTGGAATGACAGGTTACCACTCCCACAACAGGTGGGAACATGCAGCACCTGTACATCGACTACATGTAGACTATATGGCCCAGACCAGATGTGTATCCCCTGCTGTAGGTATTTTACCATATACACCCACACTGTATAGACACATACCGCGTGCGGCCCCTGCACAGTAAGACACAGTCATGTTGTTATGCATTGCAAATACCATTTATCCACTCGAGGCGTGTGTCAGACATGGTAACTACTGCAGGTCACAGGTATTTATGTGTATGTGTCACACACATACATCATGTGTGAATTTCCATTGCTGGTTTAGGCAATGGCATGCATTGTTATGCACAAAGACCCACACAAGGTCATAATGTGTGGCACAACCACACGTGGCAGTTGTGGGTTACCAAAACATACCTATCTGTACTCTGACAATGGTAATAGACCCAGTAGCAGAGCGCAGTATTGGCATTACTGGCCAACTAGCCCTGTTTGGCTGTGCTGATAGTGTGGTGACATCCCCTGTGTTTACTGGGGGAATATGCAGCATCTGGTGTATTGTAGTATTTGCCAAAAGGATCTGTTCTCTCACACTTGCAGTTATACACACCTTACTACACCCACACACACTTGCCATTTGCAGGAGTCATACCCCTACCTAAGTCATGACACATGAGAAAGACACATTAGCGAAGTGCACTATTCGGATTACTAGGAGGTTCCTCTTTTCTGGCTGTACTTATAGGGTGCTGACATCATCAGTGTTTTGAAAGGGTAATGTGCATCAGGAAGTGTGATCTCCTGATTGCCAAAACTAACATGTTTTTCATACAGAATTGCACACTCACAAAATCCCCACATCTAAACACACACACACTTGCCATTTGCAGGTTTCAGACCCTTACCTAGCTATGTTATAACACTTGAGAGTAACGCTGTAGCGGACTGCACTATTCGGATTACTGGTAGGTGTCTCTTCTCCAGCTGTATGTATAGGGTGCTGGCATCTTCACTGTTTGGAAAGGGTAATGTGCATCATGTAGTGTGATCTCCTGATTGCAAATAAGCACATGTTTTTCATACAGAAATGCACACACACAAACTCCCCACATCCAAACACACACACTCGCCATTTGCAGGTTTCAAACTCTTACCTAACTATATTATGACACTTGAGAAAGACGCATTAGCAGAGTGCGCTATTCGAATTACTGGGAGGTTTCCCTTCTCCTGCTGTACCTATAGGGTGCTGACATCATCCGTGCTTAGATAGGGGAACGTGCATCCTGTAGAGTGCTTTCACAGTTGCCAAAAGGGACATCTCCCTCACACAGACTTGCATATACACTAACCCCCCTGCACACAAACTGGGCAGTTGCAGGATTCAAACCCCTACCTAACTATGTTATGACACTCATAACAGACGTATTAGCGGAGCACGCTTTTCGAATTACTGGGAGGTTTTCCTTCTCCTGCTGTACTTATAGGGTGCTGACATCATCCGTGCTTAGACAGGGAAATGTGCATCCTGTAGAGTGCTTTCACAGTTGCCAAAAGGGACATCTTCCTCACGCAGACTTGCACACACATCAACCCCGCTCACCCCCCCCCACACACACACACTGAGCAATTGCATGGTTCGAACTCCTACCTACCTATATTATGATACTTGAGGGAGACGCATTAGCAGAGTGCGCTAATCGAATTACTGGGCATCTGGTCTGCACCTGCAGTATTTATAGGGTGCTGACATCTTTATTTCTACAGAGGTATGTACATCTAGTACTACTTGTCAGGTGGGGGATAGCATATATATGCATTTGCAGCTACCTACGTCAGGGTCAGATATGCACATCGCACTGGCAGGTTATGTTCTATACCATGCTTCGTGACCACAGGACCTGTAACACACAACACAACCAGTCCAGAACACCACACCCACATCCAGGACATGCACTTAGCTTCCCTGAGAACAGTGCCAGGATATGCAGGTGTTCACATACACCATTCCAGGTGTTAACATCAGGTACAGGCATATTGTGTGTGAGAACTACTCAGGCCTCTACCACTTTACCCTACAGCCACTACAATTTGTGGGTCCATGTGCTATGGCAGAACCACACACCACAGCCACATGGGGGAATACATATTGCACCTGTCCATCTGCAACATGGGTACTCACTGTTCCACACCAGAGGTAGACCACCATTGTTGATATCTGACCATACCCACCTTTCCCTGGACATCCATATCCCATCCCCACCGCCAGGCAAGGTTGTCACTGCACACAAACTGTATTTAGCACAAGCAGACTCTACACTTGTGAAGACTGGGGTGGACGACTTCAAAGGACCCATGCTGGGGGGCTATACTGGCCACTCAGCATAATCCTTGACAATTGCATTCTATGAGCATGTGTACGGTTTGCATTGATCATGCTATCCCACATATACCCATGACTGCTCCACAACAAGACACCTGTCAGGTGTACACCAGCCATATATGAGCCGTCCAACAGACAGAGTGAGCTAATACATTGCAGAGCTGTAGCCCACAGAGGGAGGACATCTGTGAACAGTTCCGGCACTACACTTCATTCCCACATAATCATCACAACACAGTGTTGACAGTGGAATTGTCCAGACAATGCAGATAGGGCTCCCCTCAGTCTGTTATTGACAGACACTTACTGTTAGAGATCCTCAGCAACCCTCTTCCAGCACACACCAACAACATGGCTGTGGCTTAGCACATTCAAACCCTGGGATCTCCACTGTGCCCCTGCTTGACAGAGGCACAGCTCACTACCCTCACACGTTGCCTTATGTGACCTACTTTACAGTGGCACAGTAGCCTACTGTACTGGGGATGCAGATGCCAAGCACACTCTGGCTGAGCTGTCATTCCCTAGGGCAACAAGCCTAGTATTGACCTCTACACCCATATGTTCAATTGTCAGATGCACAATATTTGTTGTGCTGTTCTACTGTTTGCAGGTCTTTATTGCCATAGCATTCCCTGTTCCTATGACCAACTTGTGTATCTGTGGAAGATGTTTGCATATGACAGTGATCCACTATATCACTTATGTCTCTGTAGTCATTTACTGTGTGCACTGGGCAGATTGCTGTGTTGTGGTTGGTTCCTGGAATGACACGTACAAATACCAGATATGTGTGGCCAACTGCTAAACGGAGATATGGCCTAAGTGTGTGAGCATGCCCAGTTCAGCCTTTCCATGGCATGTTGTCTGACATATGCCTCATTTATCAAAGTGTGCGAGCATGCCCAGTGTGAGCTTTTCATATGTTGCACTCTGAAGTCCACAACATATTTGGGTGTGTGTGAACTTCAACAATATCTCACGTTTATGGTTGTGTGTTGGGTGTCATGTTGTGTACTAACTGGCCAAATGCTTCATGTCTGCCACAACAGGGATTATACTGTGCCTGCAGGGATTGCATGGGATACTTTGCAGACAGTTGTCAACATCCTTTCATAATGACCTAACACTGTAGTACCGTATAGTGTACTGGTTCAGTACTTTCACTGTGGTGGACAGTATCCTGGGCTTTAGTCCTATCACTGCTTGACATCTTCATAGTGAGCACAACAGACTGTGTAGGGGCCAGTTGTGCACATATGACCATGTTGCATTATGTTCAGATATGGACTACCTACACCAGGCTCGTCCAACATTGGTAGTGTATTCCACAACATAGGTGGACATTGGCAAACACTAGCGATGTTCCCTAGGCCATTTCTGATGCTAGTCACAGGGTGTGTTTGTCCTTCGACACACATTGTAACTGGAGTTTGCCATGACATATGTCATGGTTAGTATACTGTGCCTCCGTCTACCTCTGACATAACAGTGATACCCAGGGTTGACCTACCATCTCCCATCCACTCATCGGGATTCCTCTTGAGGGGTGTCGATAGGTGACTCTCTGGCTAACCTCTACCCGGAGTTTATTCAAGAGTGGGGGTGCCTTCTGTGTTATGGATCATTCTGTACAGCTTGTCCTATGTATGTCAGTGCTGGGGTTCAGGTCTCTCATGTGCATAGCTCACTGCCATTCAGATTGTACAAGGTGCAGCATGTTCATTGATTCCAGGTTGGACATGGCTTCATACATTAGGCACAGCTTGCCTGCAGCTGGGCAGTATGGCAGTGTGTGGGGCTGCAGTTTGTTTACTCAGGCAACACATGGCATCTGTTCATGCTCTTTGCTACTCCTGGTGGGGTACTGTTGTGGACTTTACAGTTGATGGAGGTGTCTGCTGAGGTATATCCCACAGGGGCTATTGTAGTAAATTGTGATGCTGATGAAGGATGACTGCAGAGCCACAGTGACCTCCCCTTATCTACATCTGACAACCTTCATGATTGGGTGGGTATATGGTATGTTTCTGTGAACACTACAGCCACATGTTCGTCCAGTGCAGGATATCTATCACCTTGTGTCCCCAGGTCTCTCATTACATGTTAGGTACGTAATGGGTTAACACCTGTGTGGTACTTTTTGTGGGCACTACTGTATATCCACAGTGGTTGTCTATACACAGTTCTGCAATTAGCTTGCTGACATGGCTATGGCTCCAGTTGTCTGTTTGTAGGTGGCCCTTTTGTGGGTTGCTTGTGTCAGCTGGGGTTCAGATATGGTGGGCTGTTTGTACTCCTCTGCATACATGTTCAGTCACAGTCCTTCCATGTTGGCCTATACCTATGGGACATATATACAGAACGGGGGTGGGGCCCAGAACCAAGCCTTGTGGGATGCCACTCATATCTGCTTTGTAGTCTGACATGTATGCAGCATGTCTGACCATGTCAGTTCTGTCCTTGGTCTGGTTTGCAACCCCTCTACTGACATAAGGGTATATATTTAAGCTGGTGAACATATCCATACTGAACTCGTAGGGTATTGTCTAGAAGCATATGCACGGTCCAGCTATGCTGTGTGGACCGCATTGCCCTCATCAATGACCTTAATGACTGTTTCAAATGGGTCAAACATGTTTAGGGGCAGGATCTGCAGTTACGACAGCCACACTGTGTAGGGTCCAGTATCAGTAGGTCCACAATAGCTTTATGTCTGCGGTACATACTGATCCTTTCCATAGCTGTGCAGACCAAGCTTGTCAGGATCCTGGGGTGGTAGTTTGCAGTATCCATTCAGGCAACACCTTTGTTGTGAAGGACCACTGTTGTTGTACACTGCTCTTTGGGTACATATCCTGTGGTAAGGCTGACATTGGGCAGTAGTGTAATTTCGCATTCCATTATTCTTGGAGTCCATGTTGGCCTCAGCCCAGGACACCATCACATACCTTTGCTGCTGTGTGTTTTGCTTTGCAGATGATGGCTGTTACCTCAGCATCTGCAATGTCAGGGGACCAGCAGTCTGCTGGGATAGATATTTTGCATTCTGGGGGGGGGGGGTTGCACTGCATCTGTCAGGTTGTATGTTAGCAATATGTGTGTGTGTGTTTGGTATGTTGTTTGTAATATCTGTGTGATTCGGAGCATATCTGTGGATTCCCAACATGGTTCCTACCGTCAGTTAAGTAAGCCTTGTGATTATCCTTAGTGTCCTGTACAATTTGTATCTTCATAGGTTCATGGGTTCATACTAGGCTATCCACCCTAGAGCATTATTAAGCCAAGCCAGAGTGTGTGTGTCTGTCGCTGCCCCTTGCTATGTGACTATTATGGCCATTTATGATTTTCTTTACTGTGCCTCTGTGTGGTCATGACACAGTGAAGACCCCCAGTATACATGTACAATCATCCATCCACTTGGCAATATTCCTGTTGAGGGGTGTCAGTGAAGGGCTCTGCCTAACATGGATTGGGATCCTGTTTCTGGGTGTGGGGAGCCTCTGGGTTATGTATCTGTCCCTCCAGCGCATCCTATTTCATTATGTGTTGAGGCTGACATCTGTCACTCTCACAGCTCCAATGGCTTTGATTTCCTGTGGTGGAGCATGTCCATTACTCCTGTGTTGGACATGGCCTTGTACAACAGACATACAATGCCTCTGTGTAGGCAGTCTGTGACTGCAGTCAGCTGGGGTGTCTACAGCCAGGCAGCATATGACATATATTTGACACCCTTTATCCTCTTGGTGGGGTACCTTTGAGGTCTTCCGAACCGCTGCAGGTGTCACGTACGGTACATCCCATATGAGTCATTGTACTAGATTATGGGTCTTATAAGGGAACAGTACAGGGGCACAGTGACCTCTGTTGATGTAGATGTGAATCCTTTCATGATACGGTGTCCAGTATAGACAATCTTCCTAGCCACATTGGCATTGTGAGTGTCACATGACAGATTACTGTCGACTTGTGTCCCTAGGTCCCTGATTACTCCTTGCATACATAATGGTTTACCACCTATGTGGTAATTTGTGAGTACCTTGTCTGGTATTTGGTGGGACATTCATACTGTCCAGTGTCTACAGGATGTCTGGGTGGAGTTCTTGTGTGTGAGAGTCTGGTCTGTCGCATGCTACAGACTGTACAGCAGTTTTGACTACACTTAGGTGCACATGGGTGGTCTCCACTGCTTCGTGCATTGTCAGTTACCTGGCCATATGGGTGTCTGTGCTGCATATGGATACTCCCCCTCCTTTGATGTTTTGGTCCAGGTGTTGGGGCCATAACGCATGATATGTGGTATAACCTGATAGTGCTGGTGTGTTATCACTAGGCTTGCAGCAGGCTTCTGTCACTGCACAGACATCGATGTTCTCCATACTGGGAAGTGCCTCAGGGGCATGCATATTGCCGTTTACACATCTGGCATTGGTCAGCATTACCCTTATGTTTCTTACCACTTATGTTTTCTAGGGTGGTGGGTAGTCTTTTTGGCCTTGCCTACATACGGCTCTATGGAGGTGGCAAAGGCCTTATCCAGTATCCAGACGCACAGGGGTAACAGGTGCAAGCCATCCCTGGAAAAGCAGCATGGCTTGTCATGCATGACATCTCAAGCAGGCAGACATTAGACCCTCTTGGACTGACAGCTGTAACTGTGCCACCTGTTAAAGCTGATCATTCTGTGTTTGTACTGTGGCATCATTCTTGGGGAGGGTTGGATGCTGCACACGGCCAGTGTCATACCGGCCTGGGGTACATACTAAGAGAGCTCATCCATGTCTCTTTTCATGTAGTCCAGGGAGGTACATCTCAGGTCATTCACACCAGCATGGACATTGAGTGCATCATATTTCTGCTTGCTTTGGGGTGACCTGCGTACTTGTGTTATGTGGCATATTGTGGCAGCCTACAGGCAGCTTACTGTACCCTTTCCCTTGTTCAGTCTGGTGAGTGGGACAGCAGTGTGTCTGCCTATACAGACACCTATTACAACTGTATCAGGCATGTTGTTTGTCCTTCTGGCCTGTGACTGTTTGGCACACCAGCTTTGTGTACTATGTGTTGCATGTGCTATGTTTGGAGGTTGTGGTTGCTTGGGATCTGCTTTGGAGGCTTCTGTTGGTGTGGTGTGTTTGTAATTAGGGCCTCCGGGAATGTTTTTCTGTGTTTATGTGTTTGGTTTACAGTTGTGGTAGGTCTATGTGGGACTGGGTTTGTGGTGTATGTGGTGACAGTACTGAGTTGGGGGAGCTCAGCCTCCGGTTTGGATACATGGTTGCATCTATCACATACATTTGTATTTATTGGGGGAAGTTGTGGTTGTCTGTGTACTTGGGACAGGTGTCACATTGCCTCTGGATTCACAGATTCTACTTGTTGTGGCTGGCCTTAGTGGATTTGTATGTGTGGACATATTTTATTGCCATACTACTGATCAGTGATTACTTCCCTTTTTATGTTTGCTCTATCATGTGGTAGCTTCCTCATTCTCTTGCATGGTTTGGTAATGGCTGGAGTCCAGCATGCCAGATGCCTGCGTGTATGGCATTGTGTCTTGTTGTTATTTGTGATTGCATACTCCAAGCATTCCTGGCTGTGTTCATGGAATGCCTGTATAACATGTTCTGCATTGTGTGTCCCATATTCTGCACTTGCACAGGGCCTTTCGTGGATTCAACATCGGTTTGGAGGGGTGCAACCTACGCTTTACACATGTTTTTCACTGTGGTATTCCGGCCAGGGACTGGGGTCGGGATGTGTATATCCAGTATGATTACTCTATGGTCTGGTCTTACCAGTGAGGGATACACTTCTCATCTTGACATCCAGTACACATGTTGCTGATTATCACATCCAGTATGTTTACCCCTCTTGTGGGAGTGGTACGTTGTTCCTGGGCATTTTGGTTTATGGATTCTGGGAACTTTTCTCCGGCTGTGTTGGTGCTAGTATAATGCTCCCGGTGTATGTCTGGGTATTTTCAGTCAAGCAATATAATGTGGTTTGGGGGGCTTGATATATTCATGTATTCCAACATAGGCCAGGTGCAGTTCCTGGTATAAGGACAGTAGTCTGCAGCAGGCTATATACTGGGAGGCGGTTTTAGCCATTGGTATTTGACCATGGCTAATCCATGCTGCTTCTTGTTGTGGTACCAACACGGGGGTGTGGTTATCCTTGACATTTATTGCTAGTCACCCTCCTTTTGTAGCTTGTTCCATGTTTTGCGGCTGTACAGCACAGTATGAGGTGTGACCTGGTAGTGTTAGGGTGCTGATGTGAGCCTTGACCCAGTTTTCTATTACAGGACTGATATCTACATTCTCCATACTGTGTGCGTTTACACTGCACACATCTTGCTGTTTAGACTTCTGGCATTGGGTAGCATTACATCTAGGTTCCTATCCCTTGTGGTACCTATGAAGGTAGGTTTGTGTTTTGAGACTTACCTATTCAGGGCATGCTGTGGGTACTGACAGCCTTTGCCAGTATCCATGGGGCATGGACTGATAGGTGCATGCCACCCCTAGCAGGTGGTGCATCATGTCATGCTCCGCATGTCTTCCCAGCCTGAAACACATTGGCTCCCCTTTGACTAACTGCAATACTTCAGCCAGTTATTGCACTTGATCATCCCATCGTCATTTTGTGGCTTCATGCTTGGTGAGTGTGGATGTTAGTCAGGGTCCTCAGGTGTGCATATAGTACATGGTGTTACATTACTTAACACATGGCATTCATGCCTCAGGTGGTGCTGCAGGGCTGCCTCTGTTGGATGCTCATATTACACTCCCTGTACATGTTTGTGAGCAGGTCATGTCATTTTAGGCATCCATGTTATTATTTGAGTGAGTTAGAGGGGGTATCATTCCCAGGATTCCTACTGAGCCAGTGTATGTGCTATGCTTTGCCTCTTTGCCAAGGCAAGGGCATACTGGGCATGCCTCCTTCTGCCTACTGGGGCAGGCTCAGGTTGTTCCTCCTCCGAGTCATGCTCTGCCTGTGATGGCCTTGGCAATGGTGGGGGGCTGTTTGGCCCAGCCCTATGCTGGTCCTGCTGCAGCTGTTTTCGCAAGATCATATTATGTAGCATAGCACATACCATGACAATTTGGGTACATGTAGTTGGTGTGTACTGCAAGGCTCCACCAGATGTGTCCAGACACTGGAACCGTGACTTCAGCAGCCCAAACACATGCTCTATTACATTACGTGTTTGTGCATGTGCCTCATTATGGCGCTCCTGTTCAGGTGTGTGTGCATTTATGATGGGTGTCATCAGCCACGGCTCCAGTGCATAACCTGCATCCCCCACTAGATGTCCATGTGGGATGTCCCCATTGGCAAATGTCTGGTACAGCTGCGTCAAATGCCAGATGTGGGAATCGTGGTAACTCCCAGGGCAGCCAACACACACATTCATTATTATGCCCTGGGCATCACACATGACCTGGCAGTTGATGGAGGGGAAGCCCTTGTGGTTAATGTAGGCCCTACCCTGCTCACTGGCTGGTGCTTTGATGCGTATGTGCGTGCAGTCATTTGCACCCACTACCTCAGGGTATTCCGCTATTTGCTGGAAGAGACACATATTGCTGGCCAATACCTTACGGGCATTGGGGAAATATACATGATCACCGACATGTGCTGACATGGCATCCAGGAACTGGTGCAGTACCCTGGAGGCTGATGCCTGTGATATCCCCATCATATCACCAGTTGGTCTCTGGAATGTACCTGTTGCTAGTATTCTTAGGCCAACACATATCTTGGTTTCCACTGGGATGGGTTCCCCTCTGTTGGTTCTGTGTGTGAGGCGTGGCCTGCACAGCTCAACTATTTGCTGCAGGAGCTCTCTGTCCACTCTATAGCGCTCTACTATCTCCAGCTCATGTAACCCGTGGTAGGTGACCCTGGGCCTGTACACTCTTCGCCGTCTCCTCACTGTGGGTTGTCTGGCACCATCTGCATTGTCACCACCCTCAGCAAGTCGCCTATGTCTCCTTATGACAGCTATGGCAGCCCCTAACATTTCTGCTCTGAGTGAAGCTTTTTCAGTTTTCACTTCTATTAGCTTACTCCTGTTTTGCAGTGTCTCTTGAGAGAAACATCCTGCACTGCTGTTTGCAGAGTTTTAAGTGCTGGGCTGGGCTACTATTCTGCCTGTGCAATTGCCTGCTTCTAATTGTTTTCACCTGCTAGCTCCAGCAGTATTCCCTGCTAGCTTCCTACTAATTCTGTTGCTTCCTTTTTCCTTTCTGTTTCCTCAGGGGGGAGCAGCGTGCATACCAGCAGAAACACGCTCACAGTGGCTTACACACGCGCACACATGCTTACACTGTTCAGGATCTGCCTTTTCGGGTTAAAACACGCGCACACCAGTGCAAACAGTCTTACAAGTCTGCCAACAGGCTCTCACATGCTCAGTCTGCCCTACACATGTGCGCACCAGTGCAAACAGTGTTAAACATCTACCAATACGCTCCCACATGCTCAGTCTGCCTTACACGCATGCACACTGCCCTACTCGCGCTTCATGGTGCGTGCACGTGCGCATGCACACCCAGCAAGAAACTTTAGTGTAAGTAACAGTGTACACCTTCCATTTCTTGACTTTCCCAGACTTATCTTGTGGCACTCCTCTTTCCCTGATCTGTGTCTGTCATCTGTCATGTTACACTGACCTCCAATGAACTGTATTTCTTTCTACCATTCCCCCCTGTGATGTCACCTATCTCCTACTCTATTCCTCCCCCTTATGTATCTCTTACACTACTCAGACTGTGCTCATTTGCTATGTGACTGTGAGATTCAGTATCCTAACCCTCATTTACATGAGATTGCCTACTAATGCTTAGTTACATGTCTTACACTCAGCTTCCCCCCTTAGCAACCACTACACGGTGGCCATGTTGTTTTTGGTCTGCTGGTCCCTGCATTGTCATTCCATGTATTGCATAAAACCCACATTTGTGGGTTTATAATCTTCATTTTTATGTTTTATGCAGCGCAGCCCGTTTGCGCGGGGCTGCGCTGCGTTTAAACATCGGCGATCGCTGAAAAAAAATTATATTTTTATTATTTTTGCATCGGGTTACCTTGCCAATGGCCACATATTTGGCCATTGGCATGCTGCCTGACACATATGCACCCTTTATTTGGAGCTGACATGGCTCCGTTGTGAATTTTGCAGAAACGTACTCAGTTGTCAACTGAGTACATTTCTGCAGCTAAAACGTCTCTTACACTGGCTGGTTTCTGCTTTGTGGAATGCTAATATACCTCATTTGCATACCTTTCGGCTGCAAGTGAGGTATTTAGCATGTCCACGCCCAGTCCGTGTAAGAGACGTTTTAACTGGTCTCTTACATGGAGTTTAGGGCTGTTCCTGCATCGCGAGGCTTGCATGGAGTGTTACACGTCTCTTACACTCCGTGCAAGCCTTCGTGAATCCTGCCCCAAATTATTTCTTTCTGAAAAAAAAAATATATATTTAACACGCTGCAGGAGGCATCCAGTTTTGTTGCCTCTTTAATAATATTGAAGAAGTGGAACAGTATATCCCTGAAGACACAAAATGAGCTGAATTCCTGCTTCTGCAATTAAAAAAAGCCTAAAAACAACTGACTTTGATTCTCTGAATGCAGGACTTTTATTTTCTGAAACAACAGATTTGCCCTTTAATAAAAGCATTGTACTGGACTTTAAACTTCAAAATATATGTAAGTATGTATTTATGTTTTAAGCTAAAACATTTTTCATGAAGAGGAATATAAATGGTTAGTTTTACTCTTTTAAAATATTTACAGTGAAAGATGGAAATGTTAAAGAAATACTTCTTGTAAGAGAATGTCATTAAATTATAAGAAATAGAATTTGTGACTTTAAGGCTATATAAGTTAAGAATGTTATTTTATTTATTCAACTTTGCTTAGTAAGTGCATTACTGGTTTAACTGAATGCCAGATCTAAGTAGTATTCTAATAAGAAATGTTAAAGCACTAGTGATTTTGTTTTCTTTGTTCCTGTATAACGTATTCATTTCAGAGGTCATGTATTAAGCAAGTAACACTTAAAGAAAGTTCAAGAACAAAATAATCTTCCATTTATGTTAGAATTCTGGTTTCTTCCTGCGTTAGCTGTCCTGAAGAAAATCAAGGTCAAAGTTCATCAGTGATGTGGTGAAAACAGAAAGGAACTTTCTTTTTCTTAAATTTTTCAAGTATATATGTGAGAAATCTACTCAAAATAGAATGAAGAATTGATTAGACAAAAGCTATAGTAATGTTTTAAACTGAGATGTTGCTGACATACATTTTGCTTATATTTTGCATGTTAATAGTATATGCTGTAGTTTTATCAACCTTAAATATACATATTAACTGTGCACATTAATTGAAAGAATTAAAGTTAGATGCTTGTTACTAATTAGAACAAATTAGAACAGCTTAAAAGAACTAAGAAGAATGAGAAACTTACAGAGGAAATTTAGCAGCTGCTGTGCACTTTGAGTTCTCATGTTCACATGCTGTGGTCAAATTCTGATGTCAGGATGTGAAGCTTAGATCAGAACTGCAGTTTACAAGGGCTAAAAACACATTCAAATTAAACAATCAGGAAATATTTTATATATAACGAGTGCTTGTAATAGCAGACTTAATAAGAAGAGTAAACATCTTATGAATAATATGCAAATGCACAATGAATGGAATATTTAATATTTAAAATGAATAAAAAAGCAGTATTAGTAAGTTAAGAAATATGTACATATATTATAATATTTAATAGAGAGATAATTAAACAGCTCTTTGATGGGAGATTTTAAAAATACAAGGTATATAGAATAAGGTAGAATATTAGTGGGAAAATAAGACATACAAATGTATTTAAATAAACTGCTTTTAAGAATGATGTCTATTATACCTGCATATACCAGGAACCCAAAATTACTGCCAGAAATAATCCACAGCCTAAACCACAATGAAGAAAAAACACCACTAAATGTGTAGTTACTGCTTATAGCCACTCCACAAGAACTTAAACAAGACCACTACTATGATGAAAATAAGCATGGCTTAGCTGCATGAAACAAAAGGCCATTCAGAAAACTACTATTGCTGGAAATGTAGTACTACACCATATTTTGAGAAGTAGTTATTAATAGCACAACTGGCCAACAATGAAAAAAAAACATTTTCATTCAAATCTAAGAGCTATCATCTCTCTCCATAAGTGAGACTTCATCAGAGATAAAAAGGAAGCAACATGCCATCACTTCCTATGAAGCTTCCACCTAATGTAACATACCACTTCTTAAAGGTATACTCACAGATAAACCATTTCAAACACACAATAATAGAGTACAATAAAGGAATGTGCACAAATATACCAAAATAAGAACCTTATAAAAATACAATATATATATATATATATATATATATATATATATATATATATATATATATATATTGCTATGTATAAAATGGAAACATAAAAACAAAAATGTTCTCCAATAGCTAAAGACTTCAGCTTTAATATAGGCATGATTGAAATCATATCATGTTGTCCAAAAGGGTGAACTGCACTTAATTTGATCTGCAAAGAAAGTTCCCTGACTTCCAACCAGATTTTCCGTGGTCCATCTCTAAAATATTCTCCGACAACTTCAAGTCCAAAACACTTAAAACAATGGCCTTCATACATGTGGATATGTTTCCACAAAGCATTGGTCTGAAGCTGTTTTTCAGTTGCATAAATACATTCATGAATGCAATCTTTAAAGGGTCTTTCAGTTTTCCCCTACATAAAACATGAAACATAAACTAAGCCCTTTGTTTGACAATTAATAGTTGCCTGGCACTCCCTGTACCTACCCCTTTGATGTCCACCTCAATTCCTTCCAAAAAATAATGGCAACCTCTCACATTTGTTTGTATCCCTTTTTAAGTAGAAAATTGATGTCTACAGCTCCTCATAATCTTTCTATGTAATTCTTAATAAACCAGTCTTTCTTGAAAATAATAAGAGGGCCACTTTCTAACATCTTCTGATTAACCATCCCATTTCAAAAACTTTCCAATTATTTTTAAGAATCTGTAAAATACTGTCAACATCTCCATTATAAGTGAGTGCACAGCCTTTGGTGTAATCAACTTTAAGCATATTATTACAATGGTTAACTAACACTTCTACATTACCTAACAGTGGAGAAAACAAGCCAGCAGCTCTTTTTCTATTTACTTCCTCAAAAATGCTGGAAAAGAACTCAGCTGGGTAACCCCTTCTTACCAACATGGATCTTACTTTGTCACTTTTCTGGTGAAACACATCTAAGTTGGAAATCATTTGATCAATCTTACCAGATGCCTCTTAACCAGAGCTCTTTTTTGGTGGTGGGGATGGCAACTATGAAAATGAAGAAGGCTATTTGAATGCATCATTTTTCAGTATATATTACAAATAAATTTCTTTCCGACCCTATCCTTTGTAATCTCAACATCTAAATAGTTGATGAAATTCATAGACTATTCCAAAGTAAACCTTAAAAAGTCTGTTGTGCTATTGATATATGAAAGCAATTCCATCAACTTCTCTTCTGTATATTTCCAGAATAAAATAATGTAATCCAGGTAATGGCCATATAGTACCCATGAGTCCTAGTACCCTACCTGGAAAACAAATCTGTGCTTCCAATGAGCCATAATTATATTTGCAAAAATAGGGGCACAGGTTGCACCCATGGCCACACTTGTTTTCTGCTTGTAAATCATACCATTGAAAAAGATGTGATTGTCCAGAATCAGCATGATAAAATTCCTTAGCACTTTAATAAACCTAGTAGCCAAAGTAGTAGCTTCATTTAAATACACAAAAAAATTCCACCCCCAAATCATGGAGGATAATGAAAAACAAATCTTTAATATCCATAGTGACAAAAATTGAGGAGATTGGAGAGACTGAGAAACCCAAGAGAAGGGCAGATGCACAACCATTCCATACAGAATTCCTTGAGGGATGGGAAGAGTCACTGGCATCAGAAGGAGAGGAAGAGACACTAATGGTCCTCCAGAACAAGAATGTCATGATAGTCACTAATGATTACAGTGGCTTTAAAATGTATAACCTTAGTGACACACCTATTACCTCTGTACATGTCAATATTTTTGAAAAGGGCATGACTGTTGTTCCTACTAATAAAGCTGTCCTAACTGCTATAATTATAGACCTTGAAAAGCTGAATCTTGCTGCATTATTTGGTAATAAGAAATTTGTTGAGAAAAGGAATGTTTTATTTAGAACAGGTACATACAATCCTCCACTTTACACATCCCTTTCCCTTTATGAGCAGTTATGTCAGTATGATTTACAAAATAAAATGAAAATAAATATTCCAGCCGCAGGAGGCAAATGAATACTGATGTTCATAAGGATCATTTGCATATATCCCATGTGCATCTGATACAAGAGGGAAGTTCTAGTTTTGCTGGAGTTTTTATTTTGTATTTACTGATTTGTTTTTCAGTGACCTTCTCACTCATTGTTTCAGTTTGTTGTTGGGATATTTTTGCAGTGACCTTAATGATAATGGACATCAGCTGGGTATAACAGCCCTGTGTTTCTAATGCTTTGTCAAACACTCTGCTTGTGCTGTACTGCTTAGATCATAATAAGGCCAAATTATGCATATCCACAGCTAGAGGGGTCTGGCTTTACTGGCCTGAAATTGTCCAGTAAAATGACAAAACAAGTCATGGGCATTCAGAATTGCCAGTTAGCTGAAACACTTAATGTTCATAAGGGCCATTTGCATATATCCCATGGGCCTCTGATACAAGATGTTTGGTAGGCCACTCAGTGGAAGCTCTAGCTTTGTTGGAGTTTTCATTTTGTTTTTACTGATTTGTTTTTCAGTGACCTTCTCACTCATTGTTTTAGTTTGTTGTTTGGGATATTTTTACAGTGACCCTAATGATAATGGATATCAACTGGATATAATAGCCTTGTGTTTCTAATGATTAGTGAAACACTCTGCTTGTGATGTGCTTATATGGTCATAAAAAGGCCAAAATATGCATATCCACAGCTAGTGGGGTTGGCTTTAGTGGCCTGAAAATTTTCAGTAAAACGATGAATCAAGTAAATGACATTCAGAATTGCCAATTAGCTGAAACACCTGATGTTCATAAAGATTATTTGCATATATCCCATGTGCCTCTGATACAAGAGGTTCGGGAGGTCACTCAGTGGAAGTTCTAGCTTTGCTAGCTTTTCATTTTGTTTTTACTGATATATGAATTTCGTGTAAAAATATTTTTGGTTTGATATATACAAATGAACATTTAAATGTATTGAATTGTTTTGTATGTCTTTAAATGAGATGAAGTATTTAATTGGATGCATATTTTACACTGGGGTTACTTAAGGTCAGTGCTAGATACATTGTAATTGACTCTGAAGAAGCCTGTTATATGTAAGGTGAAAGTGCTAAGTCTGTTGTGCTATTAAACAAGTTTTTTAGTATTTGTTTGCTTCCTGTGGCTGGAATATTTATTTTCATTTTATTTTATTTTGCGTGTCAGTTGACACTCTTGTTTTTATTTAATTATTTACAAAATGTTTTAAACTAAAAAAGACAAATACACTATAACTTGTCTAAACACAAATTTCTTACATTAAAAAACAATTGTAGGAATAAGGACATATGTTTGATGAAAGGAATAAGGAAGGAGAGTCGGTAGTTATGAATAACATTGATTATAACACCAAGGTGGAATCTTTGCTATTAACTGATCAATACAAGGAAGTATCTTTTAACCAGATCAATTTAGCATATAGAAAAAAATGATCTTAGGTTATTTGACTTATTAATGTAAGATTAAATTATGCACCATGAGTATAACTATGTCAGTATCACCCACCCCAGGTTACCAGGGATATTTGGCATTTCTAAAATTCACAAATGTCAATTGGATCCACTGATGCACCATACAGTCGATGCTAAGGGTTCAAAAATGAGTGGAATGTCCAAATTTGTTGACAATAAGTTAAAATATATTCTTAGTCAGGAAAGTAACAATTATAACGATTTCTGGGACTTTATCAAGAGTATTATATATGATTTATACATGGGTGAGTTCATTTTTGTCACTATGGATGTTAAAGATTTATTTTCTGTTATCCCCCATGATTTGGGGGTGGAATTTCTTGTTTGAATATTTAAATGAAGCCACTACTTTGGATACTAGGTTGGTTAATGTGCTAAGGGATTTTATCAAGCTGATTATGGACAACAATTATATTTTTCAATGGTATGATTTACAAGCAGAAAACAAGTGTGGCCATGGCTGCATCCTGTGCCCCTATTTTTGCAAATATAATTATGGCTTATTGGAAGCATAGATTTGTTGTCCAGTCAGGGTTTCAGGACTCTTGGGCACTATATGGCCATTGATTGGATGACTTGATTTAATTCTGGAAAGACATAGAAGAGAAGTTGATGGAATTTTTTTCATATATCAATAGTACAACAACATTTTTAAGGTTTCCATTGTAATACTCTATGGATTCCATCAACTATTTAGATGTTAAGATTACAAAGGATATGGTTGGAAAGAAATGTATTTCTAATAAATACAGAAAACTGACATATTCAAATAGCAGTTACTATCTCCACCACCAAAAAACAGCTCTGGTTAAGAGGCTACTGGTAAGATTGGGTTGAATGATTTCCAACTTAGGTGTGTTTTCCCTCAGCTATTTACATGTTGAGATTACAAAGGATAGGGTTGGAAGCCAAGAATCTATCCCCCAAAAAAATCAGTCAGCACCTGTCACCCCTGTCAATGGGGGACACAAGTGGAACCCCAGGGTCAAATTTGTGGTTTCCCATCCACTCATCAAGGTTGCACTTGAAGAAGATCAACGAGATACTCTGTTTGACGTGTATGGAAAGTCTATTCCAGAGATGGGGCAGCCTCTGGGAGACAAACCTGTCTCTCCAGCAGGTTTTGTTGATGTCTATTACATTCAGGCCTTTTGAGTGGATAATGCACGAGGAGTTAGACTTATGGATATAGAGCATCTCTAGTAGAGCAGGGTCTGAGATTGCCTTGTAGGTGAGACACAGATCACTTCTAAGCAATCTGTACAATATTGAGTAGAGTGATAGTGATTTGAGCTTGACAACATAGGACAGGTGGTGGAGGCCATGGATTCTCTTTGTGAGATATCTCTGTGGCCTTTTCAGTTGGTGCAGATGTTTGGAGATGTTTGGAGAGGGTTCATACCAAATGGGACATTATACTCAATTAATGGTCTAATGATGGATGAGTATAGAGAGGTAATAACCTTTTTTCTGGATGCAATCCCTTTACTTATGAGGTGAACCAAGTAAAAGGCTTTTATAACCACTGCCACTACATGAGGGTTGAATGTGAGATTGTTATCAACCTGAGTACCAAGGTCTCTCATCACAGATTGTGTGTTTAGAGGATTCCTGTTGATGTGGTAACAGCAGGGGCCATGTTTTTGCTGAATGGTATGATACATTGTTTTGCTTTTAGCTTGAGGCCAGGACTTTGGCACCAGTCATTAGTTGCTGTGAGACACTCTTGCAGTATGTTAACATAATTTGGGGAGTCATTGACAGCATCCAACTTACAGTAATCCACAAACATGGTCAGCTACAGGCCTTTTGTCTTTGCCTGGAACTCTGAGAAGCAGATGCCAAACAGTAGATGTCCCAGGACAGATCCGTGAGGAACTCCACTAGTGACAGGTCTGCTATTGGAGGTGGAGACACCTATTTTGTCCTTGACGGTCTTGTCAGTGAATCAGTTGGCCACCCATTTGATGAGATAGGGATTTACACCAAGTTGTGTTAGATTTTCAATGATGCACGGATGGGGGATTGTGTCAAAGACATTGGCCAAATCAAGGTAAGCTGTATGTACTGACTTTCCTTCATCCAAGGCCTTGGTGACAGTCTCAAAGAAGTCAACCAGGTTCAACAGGAAATATCTGCCCTTTATGAATCTGAACTGGTTGGGGTCAAGTGCCTGGAGTTTGCCTATGTCCTTTCTTATGAGATCCATAATAATACACTCCATGGCTTTACAGATCAGGCTTGTCAAGTTAATGGAGTGATAGTTTCCATGCTTAGTAGTGGCACCACTTTTGTGCAAGGGGATAACAATGCCAGTTTTCCACTCTGCTGGAATGAAGCCTGTACTTAGGCTGTGGTAGAATAGGTACTCAATGGTGAAGCCAGTTTTTGCTAGAGATGGTGCAGAATACAGTCTGGGATACTATCAGATCCCATGGAACTTGTGATCTTTGCCTTTGATAGGGCATTTAACACTTGATCTATGGAGATGTGAGGTGCAGGACAAGTATTGGAAATGTTGAAAGACCTTTTGGGGGACATGGGGATGAAGTTTGCACTGAATCTATATGCTAGCTGGTTGGCTAAGTCAACAGGATCAGTGTAAGTGATACTGTTAAGTACTAACTCAGAACATACCTGGGCTTTGCCATGGAGGTTCCTGACATAACTGAAGAAGGCTCTGTGGTTTCTCTTTGTTTTGGAGGATAGTTTCAATTCATAACTGAATACAAAAGGAAGAACAGTACTAGACAAACCACTCAGAAGCTGCTTGGAAACGTACTTTAATCCAGAGACTGATAAAATCCACACTGGTAAATAAATCCACACCAATAACCTCCACACTGATTAAGCGCTTTCGTTGGTAACACCAACTTTATCAGAATGAACATTACGCAATTAAAAACACTGATATACCCTCCCCCACACACAGGTGCCCTGACATCACATCCTGCTATTAAAAATTGAATCACATTGCCAGTAGTAAAAATTGTATAACCAAACTATTGTAAGCTTAATGAATATCACACTAAGTAAAAACAATATTGACATATTAAAACCACTTGAAAAAAAAAAAAAAATATATATATATATATATATATATATATATATATATATATATATATATATGTGTGTGTGTGTGTGTGTGTGTGTGTGTGTGTGTGTATGTATGTATATATATATATATATATATATATATATATATGTGTGTGTGAAAATAATCACATAAATGTGAATATGAATATATATGTATCTTTATATGCATTTTTATATGTATTTTTTATATATAAGTACATATTATGAGTGCCAACAATTACACATTAACACCCATTTGAAAGAACTAAAATGATGCCATTTAAATACAGAATGTAGCTCTAAGCTTTAAAATAGGCATGAGACTAATACGCTCATTGAGGCCAGGATATGAGCCTGCATTCAACTTAACTTGCCATTTTAACTCCAATAGCTCGAAACAATCATTTTCAGGACCACCTCTAGGTCCTAAATCAACATGGTCAATGGCAAAAAAAAACTAAAAAAATGAGTAGGAAATTCTTCTACATGACTATATAATGCATTTCCTTGATTCTTACTTCTAATGTCATAGCAGTGCTCGTAACTTCTCTGCTTAAATGCCCTTTTTGTTTTGCCCACATAAAATACATTGCAAAGCCAACACCTAGCAATATATACCACCTTTTTTGAATAACAAGAACATTTCTTGCTAGGGTAGATACGACCAAAATTCTTAATATAAATAAAATCCCCCTCCATGACAAAAGGGCATTGACCACACCTACCACATTTAAGGCATCCACTGGATTTATTCTCCCTCTTCTGCCTTTCAAAGAATGTTTTCAAACTATGATCTTTCTTATAGACAATAACTGGTTTATCTCCTAATATTTTACAAACATCTTGATCCGATAACAAAATTGGCCAAAATTTCACCAATATATTTTTGATGTCATAAAAATTCAAGGAGAAAGGTAAAATACAGGCTCTTGTATAGCTGTCATTATATAGTTTGTCTCTCCCTATTAATTCCACTACCACTGAATAAGATTTTAACTATTACCCCATTCTGTTTTTTTATAACTACCTCATTTTTAATTTCTTGTAGAAAATTAGGGGGATATCCTCTTCTTTTGAACATGTTAATGAGTTTATCACATTCTACTTAGAAGTCACCTTTGTCTGACACCATTCTAGCAATTCTAATAAATTGTCCCTCGACTAGGGATTTATTTCCGGTGAATCTGGTGCCAACTCCTAAAATGTAGTAGTGTATTAGAATATGTGGGTTTCCTGTACAATTTAGAGACAACATTTTTGTTTGAATAATCCTTAACTAAAGTGAGTTGGCACCCGGTTCACCAGAAAAAATCCCTAGTCAAGGGACAATTTATTAGAATTGCTAGAATGGTGTCAGACGAAGGTGACTTCCAAGTAGAATGTGATAAACTCATTAACATGTTTGAAAGAAAGGGATATCCCCATAATTTTCTACAAGAAATTAAAAATGAGGTAGTTGTAAAAAGATCTTATTCAGTGGTAGTGGAATTAATAGTGAGTGGGTCAGAGACAAACTGTATAATGACAGCTATACAAGAGCCTGTATTTTACCTTTGTAACAAAAAAATGAAGAGATATTCCCTTTTGCTGCGGTGAACTGTCCAATAAATAATCCACAAACCAAAAGACAGCAGGTTCACCCAGGCTAACACTGTGCTGAAAAGCAAATAAACTGTCTATGCAATCCAGTAATAAAAGTTCTGTTAAAATCCAGAATTTAATGAAAAGAATGAAATAAAACAAAATAAGAACAAAAATGATAAAAATTAAGTCCCTTGTCCAATGATAAGCACTTTCGAATAGTTCTTCTTCAGATCTGTCTTTTGGTTTGTGTATTTTATCTTTCTCCTTGAATTTTTATGACATCAAAAATATATTGGTGAGATTTTGGCCAATTTTGTTATTTGATCAAGATGTTTGTAAAATATTAGGAGATAAACCGGTTATTGTCTATAAGAAAAATCATAGTTTGAAAACATTGTTAGAAAGGCAGAAGAGGGAGAATAAATCCAGTGGATGCCTTAAATGTGGTAGGTGTGGTCAATGCCCTTTTGTCATGGAGGGGGATTTTATTTATATTAAGAATTTTGGTTATATCCACCCTAGCAAGAAATTTTCTTGTTATTCGAAAAAGGTGGTATATATTGCTAAGTGTTGGCTTTGCAATGTATTTTATGTGGGCAAAATAAAAAGGGCATTTAAGCAGAGAATTTACAAGCACTGCTATGACATTAGAAGTAAGAATCAAGGAAATGCATTATATAGTCATGTAGAAGAATTTCCTACACATTTTTTTAGTTTTTTTGCCATTGACCATGTTGATTTAGGACCTAAGGTGGTCCTGAAGATGATTATTTACAGCTATTGGAGTTTAAATGGCAAGTTAAGTTGAATGCAGGTTCATATCCTGGCCTTAATGAGCGTATTAGTCTCATGCCCCTTTTAAAGCTTAGAGCTATGTTCTGTATTTAAATGGCATCATTAGTTCTTTCAGATGTGTGTTATTGTGTAATTGTTGGCACTCATAGTATGTACTTATATATATAAAATAAATATAAAAAATACATACAAAATACATATATATATTCATATTCACATTTATGTGATTATACATATATATATATATATATATATATATTTTTTTTTTTTTTTTAATGGTTTTAATATGTCAATATTGTTTTTACTTAGTGTGATATTCATTAAGCTTACAATAGTTTGGTTATACAATTTTTACTACTGGCAATGTGGTTCAATTTTTAATAACAGGATGTGACGTCAGGGCACCTGTGTGTGGGGGAGGGTATATAAGTGTCTTTAATTGGTAATGTTCATTCTGATGAAGTTGGTGTTACCGACGAAAGCACTTAATCAGTATGGAGGTTATTGGTTTGGATGTATTTACCAGTGTGGATGTTATCAGTCTCTGGATTAAAGTGCTTTTCCAAGCAGCTGCTGAGTGGTTTGTCTAGTACTGTTCTTCCTTTTGTACTTATTGGTTTAAAAAAAAAAGACACAATGTTCCGTGCTGTAGCCAAAGTTCACCAGTCCAAAAAGAGAGAAGACAAAATGCAGAAAAAAGACTGGCAAAACACCGCTACGTAAAATAACAAAATTTAATGAAGATGAATCCAACAGTGTAAGCGCTTTTGGGTTCAGCAACCCTTCATCAGACAATTAAAACACTCCAATGCTTTCTTTTTAAAAACAGTTGCAGCCAATAAAATCTTAATAAACAACCCGCCTTTTTTGTAAAGCTGGCTTTAAAGGTATATTCTCATTCAAACCCGGAAACCTATGTGAAGTAAGTGTAACAATCCATTTGGACTCTAAAGTCTCTGTAAGTAGATTAATATCACCTCCTCTCATACCCAACCTTACATTGGTAATGGCCTTAAACAAAAAAGTATGTGTGGGATACTTCTCCACATGCCTATATAATGCATTTTGCTCTACCCTGTTTCTGATACAAGACAAATGCTGTAGTATTCTAACCTTCAGCATTTTGGTGGTCATGCCTACATAGTAGGCTGGGCATTGCTCACATACAGCTAAATAGACTACGTGCGTGGTCCTACAGGTAGCCCTAGCTTGAAAATGATATACACGTCCAGTGGATGGATGCACAAAGGTGGAATCCTTATGTATGTGCTTGCAGGCCTTACAGAAACTGCATGGTAGGGTTCCTGCTTTGGTTATTAGGGGTTTGCTACCACATATAACCCTCTCTCTACATAACAAGTCCTTCAGATTGGTGTTACGTCTGTACCCAAAGAAAGGGGTTGGTCCAACTAAATCAGTCAACTTGACATCACTCCTTAAGATGTTCCAATTATTCCTAATAATCGCTTGGATGTCTGTGATGTACATAGTACATAGTTGTTATGTAGAGAGAGGGTTATATGTGGTAGCAAACCCCTAATAACTAAAGCAGGAACCCTACCATGTGGTTTCTGTAAGGCCTGCAAGCACATACATAAGGATTCCACCTTTGTGCATCCATCCACTGGACGTGTATATCATTTTCAAGCTAGGGCTACCTGTAGGACCACACACGTAGTCTATTTAGCTGTATGTGAGCAATGCCCAGCCTACTATGTAGGCATGACCACCAAAATGCTGAAGGTTAGAATACTACAGCATTTGTCTTGTATCAGAAACAGGGTAGAGCAAAATGCATTATATAGGCATGTGGAGAAGTATCCCACACATACTTTTTTGTTTAAGGCCATTACCAATGTAAGGTTGGGTATGAGAGTAGGTGATATTAATCTACTTACAGAGATTTTAGAGTCCAAATGGATTGTTACACTTACTTCACATAGGTTTCTGGGTTTGAATGAGAATATACCTTTAAAGCCAGCTTTACAAAAAAGGCGGGTTGTTTATTAAGATTTTATTGGCTGCAACTGTTTTTAAAAAGAAAGCATTGGAGTGTTTTAATTGTCTGATGAAGGGTTGCTGAACCCAAAAGCGCTTACACTGTTGGATTCATCTTCATTAAATTTTGTTATTTTACGTAGCGGTGTTTTGCCAGTCTTTTTTCTGCATTTTGTACTTATTGGTTTGTGTGTTCTACATTTGACTTTGTTAATTCATAATTGGCTTTGGAGGTTTTCACTAGTAATCTAATTTGCTTATTGTGCCTAAGGAGGAAGTTTTTCCAATTTGAAATTTGTTCTTTTTTACCCTTGGACAACAGTTTCTTCCTTTTGTTGTAAAGCCTGTTGGCAGAGGATGTTCACCAATCAGGTTTATGTTTCCTTGAGTACATTCCATTAGGTGTAAGTTTTATAGCAAGTGATGTCACTTTGCTTCATTTTTATCTCTAATGAAGTCTTGTTTTATGGAGAGAGACAAAAGCACATAAATTTGAATAAAAAATTTATTTTGTTTTCTATTGTTGGCCAGTTGTGTTATTTATAACTACTTCTCAAAATTTGGTATAATACTACACTGTCAGCAATAGTAGTTTCTTGGATGGCCTTTTATTTTTATGCAGCTAAGCCATGCTTACTTTCAGCTTGTAGTAGTGGTCCTTTTTAAGTTCTTGTGGAGTGGCTAGAAGCAGAGACTGCACATTCAGTGGTGTTTTTTCTCCATTGTAGTTTGGGCTGTAGAATATACCTGCATATGGTAGAAATGTGAATGTACAAGATCTCATATAATTTACATAGAAAAATTATATAAAAAATTTGAAAATAATCTGAAAAATTAAATTTGAAGCATGGTCGTGTGAACTTTGAAACTTTTTTACATGGTGTATATTATTAGATTCACTAAGACTACCTGAAATAACTAATTTCAGAAGTCAAAGCTGAAATCTGAGTGTTTTATTGCTGAATCAGTACATCCATTTTGATAGAAAGTAAAGTAGATGTTTCAATATGTTTGAATCCAAGAAGGGAGAATGGAATTTGAATTGAGCACATTGTAACTTTTGAATACAATATAGACTGCAAATATTTTGTTTTACTCCATAGAAACAGCAAAACATTCTTTTTGACCTTAGTAATATACATATTTTATAAAGTAGTTTAACAAGTTAAAGGATTTTAAATATTTTGATATTTGTCATGTTAAAAGTGTTTCACAATTTTGAGATATAGACACTTGTACTTTAAAATTAATTCAGAGCTTTTGTTAGATTTATAAACTATGTGTATATCTTTTAGCATGATATATATATATATATATATATATATATATATATATATATATATATATATATATATATATATACATGTGCAATTATTTCCCTGTTGTATTATAGTTTAGTACAATAAGATTACCTCTCAACTGTAAGTTTATTGATGTCTTTATCTCTTCTGATCTCACTCTGTTATGCTAATTTATATAGCTATTTAGTTATAATAATGTTGAATGAGTGAATAATTTAGGAAAATTTAATGGGTAATTTATACTACTATTACATAAACAGGTATACAGTACACTATTTGTTGGATTATTTAATATTTGTGATTAGTAGAAGAGGCTCATTAAACATTCATGTAGCAATAGGGATAGTTTTTAATGGAAAAATGTATAACTAAATTAATAGTCTCTTATTATTTTTGACCTATATATATTATATTAATTATTTGTAAGTCACAGCAGCTTTTGCCTAGTTTTTTTGATGAATTTTTAGGTATTGGTAGGTTGTGTATTCAATAAGCAAAACAGGAACTTTAATATCCATGGTAGATTGTCTTTCATTAGCAATATATGCCGTTATAATTGTAGACTTGTCTTTTTTTTTGTTATTTACAAATTTTAGTACTATAGTTTGTAAAAAGGAAGAATTCTAAAAATATGTGGAATGTTAAGATAGTGTTGGATGAATGCATTAGAGCCTTATATACAGTTAAATTAATATGGTGGATAAATGTGTCAGAGTATATTTTGAAATAAATCTTTTTAAATGCACTGTATGGATAGTTTAATCTATTATCTATTAACTTAAATGGGTAAAATAATGGCAACAAAATGAAATCATTAACAAAATATCTAACATTAAATAGAGGAGATATATTCTTGCAAGAAACTCACCAGATACAGATATACAATATTTAAATAAGTTAGGTCTGCTTCTTTTAACAAAAAGAGGAAAGGAACTGCTATACTTTGCAGAAAATCTACTGTAATCCCTAAGGTCATGGATTCTATTAATGATCCCAAAGAAATTCATGCATTTGTAATAATTAAATATAATGGCAAACTCTAAACACTAGCTAATTTTTACTGGATTCCTGGAATAGGTGCAAGAGTGGCTAAAGATCACTTAAAACATACTTCAAAGTCATTGGAACTGTAGTTTTAATTTTAGCAGGGGATTTTAACTGCATATCTGGTATAGAAGATACAAGTAAAATTAATGTCTTTTGGCTTTTCCTGGTTAATGGTTGCCACAGCGGAACATTGGTCCACCTATGATTGGCAGTAGATTTTTACGGTGTTGAGGTGCCAGCCCAACCTTCAACGAAGACACACCCATTCATGCATGCACCTACCTGCATGTCTTTAAATGTCACTCGACCACAGGGAGGACATGCAGACTCCACACAGAAGGTGCTTCAGCTGAGAACTGAACCGGAGAATCTCTTGCTGTGAGGCAACAATGCTAACCGCTGCACCACCGCAGCCATAGAAAGCTAAAATACTGGCATCAACTAAAGCACTAAATAGATGGATTAATAATAATAATTTAGTTGATTCACTAGTAAAAGCAGAAGGTAAGTCCTTTTTCTTCATTCATTATTCTTATGCGCACTGGACAAAAACTAGAATTGATAGGATTTATGCCTCTATAGATTTATTTAATAAACTGAATTATTTTAAAACTATTCCATGTCCTTTATCTAATCATAATGCACTATTAATATATTAATGTATATAAGGAAATGTTAGATTATTTATAGCATCCCAGTATATATAATGAAATTAAAAGAATGTAAGAGTTACCTTAAGGAACAAATAAAGATTTTTTTTATCTTTGAATGACAATGGTCAGGTTAGTAAAGTAATACTATGAGACTCATTAAAAATGTGTATTGAAAAAAAAATGGGAAAATGGGCTATTAATAAAATGAAAGAATGAGTTAAGGAGTTGCTGGAAATGCAAGATGAAATACACAAAGCAAGGTCTGAACAACAAATAAAGAATTAGATAATACTGAAATTATTAAAAAATTGGCAAAATATTAAATGGTTTTAACGCATTAAGCAGAGATAGCTTTATAGAAAATAGAACTGCATAGTTATGAGATTACTTCAAAAAATCTATACAGATTAGCTAATAGAAGTAAGATATTAAGCAAAAAGGCAGAAATAACCAATATCTTTACACTAATAAGCTTACTTCAGACATAAAGGAAATGCTTAATATGTTTAAAAATTCCATGAGGATCTTAATAAAGATAAAAAAATAATCCTGATGATTACAAAATTGACAAGTATTTAAAGAAAATGTTGCTAATAAACTTAATGACCAAAAAATATTTCTGTTGAGTAATCCTATTACCCTGATAGAAATTAAAGAAGCTTTAAAAAAGGAATAATGTTAAAGGTCCAGTGTTAGATTGATTAAGTATGGAATTATATAGATTTTTCCCATTAAATATTTTGTAATTATAGAGTGATGTTGTCATGATAATTCAGAGTAACAAAATAATTCCTCCCTCATGGAAATTTTCTGTAATCTCACCTATACTTAAGCAATGAAAGCATAATAAGTTAGTTTTCTCACATAGGCCTATTTTATTATTAAATGTAGACTATAAAATATTTACTTCCATCTTGACTACAAGCTTATGAGATATAGTAGATTAATTAATAAAGCTCAAACATGATTTATAGTAAAATATTAACATAAGATAATATAAAAAGGAAAGTAACTATCATAGATTTAGCAAGATGAATGAACAAGAATTTGGCCCTTATTAGCTTAAATTTCAAGAAAGCTTTTGATTCTGCAGATTGGGACTACTTGTTTAAAACTTTAGAAGTGTTTGCTTTTCCAGAACAGTTTATTGGAATATTAAAAACCTGTATAGAGATTCCAAAGCATATGTTAAAACTGGATCTTACATTTTCAAAGATTCACTTTAAACAGAGGCACAAAACAAGGGTATCCCTTGTTCCCTCTACGATTTGCTTTAGTTATCAAACCCTTAGCTAATTTATAAGAAGCAATGAAAAACTTGATAGATTCTCAATTAGCAAAGCTTGTCAATTGAAAATACAGCTTTTTGCAAATTTTATTTTACTAACTATAGGAGAATGAAATTATTCAATTGAAAAAATAGATGAAATTTAAAAGTTTCAAAAAGTATCTCTGCTGGAATTTAATAGTAAAACTGAAACTTTAGTGTTTAATCAATTGCTAGATGGTAAGTTTAAAGATAAATATAAACATAATTCAGGAAAAAAGCACTAAACTATTTAGGAATAAAAATCTATCAAGACGCGAGTAAAATTATTAATAATAATTTTGAAAAAAATAATTGAAGATGTGTTACTTCTTATTAAAAAAATTGAATTAATCTATTTTGTTGCTGTTATTTTTGAGGACAGGATAGTACTTATCAAAATTATTATTTTACCCAAGATTCTATATATATTTTATTCAATAGCTTTAATACCTGACAAAAACATTTAAGGAAAATGGGAAAAAAATTACTTCATTCTTATGGCATCCTAAAAATCTGAGAAATTTTTATCAAAATCATAAGATGGTGGTATTAGATTCCCAGCTATAAAACTTATTCTATTGCTGCCAATCTTAACACTATTATACTTTGAATATACTCACCTTACACTAATCAAAGGAAAACCATCTAGGATCAGACTATACTAAATTCTTATAAGTTTATTAAATATGATAAATTAGAAGTATGTAGTAATCCTTTCATTTGGTTAACAAAATTTACCTTAGAAGGAAATTAATTTCTATCTTTAGACTCTTCATATATGAAATCAATCCCAAAAACAGTTAAGAAATGTGTTTTAAAAATACAATTAATATCAAAATGAAATTGTTTGTGCTTTCCCATTGTACACACCTCTAGATTTAAAGAAACTCAGAACAATGTTAAAGTCAATCTACTAAAAAGGAATGGATTAGTATTATGGTCTGATTGCTTTGAAAAAGGAAAAACTAAGTCCTCAGAATATTTAATGAAAGAATATAAGTTGGATGAATCTTCTAATCAGTTAATATTACTTATCAGTAAGAAATTAAATTAATTTATAGATAGTATGAGTGAACAGGAACCAACCACTATTCCCCCATTATTTGAACATATGAGTGCTATTATCGAAGGTAGATTGCCCTACAAAGAAAGCTTGCTCGAGGTGTATAAGTTAATTATAAATAATAATAATTAATTTAAATGCAAAATTCTGGAAATTTTTAGATAGTAGTGGATATAGTGACTCAATAGATGGTAATAATAAAATGTTTATACTGGAAAGCTTTTATGTGGAAATATATACAGAACATATTTGTTACTCCCTATAAAATCTCTAAATTTAGTAAAATGACTTCTTCATTTTGTTGGAGATATAGTAAAGATGCAGAAGCT